>NW_026112176.1:615000-642500 GCF_024679095.1 Eriocheir sinensis | reverse complement strand
AATAAGAAACATATCACACGACATTAATAAAAACATATCACTGACATTCTAAAATATATCACACGACATTACCAAGAAACATATCACACGACATTATAAAAACATATCACACGACATTACACCTAAACATATCACACGACATCACCAAGAAACATATCACACGACATTACTCCTAAACATATCACACGACATTACCCAGAAACATATCACACGACATCACCAAGAAACATATCACACGACATCACCAAGAAACATATCACACGACATCACCAAGAAACATATCACACGACATCACCAAGAAACATATCACACGACATTACCAAGAAACATATCACACGACATTACCAAGAAACATATCACACGACATTAACAAAAAACATATCACACGACATCACCAAGAAACATTTCACACGACATTACCCTAAACACATCACACGACATTACCTCTAAACATATCACACGACATCACCAAGAAACATATCACACGACATCACCAAGAAACATATCACACGACATTAACAAGAAACATATCACACGACATTACCAAGAAACATATCACACGACATTACCAAGAAACATATCACACTACATTACCAAGAAACATATCACACGACATCACCAAGAAACATATCACACATTACCAAGAAACATATCACACGACATTACCAAGAAACATATCACACGACATTACCAAGAAACATATCACACGACATTACCTCTAAACATATCACACGACATTAACAAAAAACATATTACACGATATCACCAAGAAACATATCACACGACATTACCAAGAAACGTATCACACGACATTACCCTAAACACATCACACGACATTACCCCTAAACATATCACAGGACATCACCTCTAAACATATCACACGATATTACCCCTAAACATATCACACGACATTACCCCTAAACATATCACACGACATTACCCCTAAACATATCACACGACATCACCCCTAAACATATCACACGACATTACCCCTAAACATATCACACGACATTACCCCTAAACATATCACACGACATTACCCCTAAACATATCACACGACATCACCTCTAAACATATCACACGACATTACCCATAAACATATCACACGACATTACCCCTAAACATATCACACGACATTACCCCTAAACATATCACACGACATTACCCCTAAACATATCACACGACATTACCCCCAAACATATCGCACGACATTACCCCTAAACATATCACACGACATCTCTTGGAAATATAAAATATTGCACACGTGTTCACATTGACGACTGTTCGGGTGAAACCGTTGCTCCTTTTAGACGCAAATAAAGTTGAACCTTATCACTAATTTTTTGTATATGTTTTTTTTTTTGCTTTTTTTATGTATTTTTTAATCGGTTTCTTTTTTTATGAATCTAAATCCTAATATTTTGTATTTGATTTTTTTTTACTTTTTTTGTTGCATTTTCTATTGTTTTAAGTATTCTGTATTTGGTTTCATTTTTTTTTAAGAATCTAAACCTAATATTTTGTATTAGATTTTTTTTTTACTCTGGTGTTTTATATATTTTTTTCTTCTTTTACGTATTTTGTATTTTTGTATTTTTTTGTATTTTTCTATGCTTTTTGCAATGGTCTCACTCCATCGTTGCCACGTCCCTCACGCTCACTTCGTCAGAGTCATCCTCGCCTTCATCCTCCTTACTCAACAGGACCAGGGTGGCGGGCGGGGGGTCCGGAGGGCGGCAACAACCCCACCCTGACCTGCCCCTCCACCACCACTCCCCACCACCTCCCTACCACCTCCCCTCTTTCCACCTCCTCAATACCATCCTCTTCTTCACCTCCTCCTCGGCAGGCGGCTCGAGGCGGCAAGGGCCCCCACCCCAAACAACCCTTCCTCCACCGCCTCTGCTACCTCCATCCGATCCACGTTCTCCAGCTCATCCTCGTCTTCCATCTCCTCCCCTGAGGCTGGAGGAGGCGAGTCAGGAGGGGGATTAGAGCCCCACCCTGAACTGCCAATCCACCGCCTCCACCATCACCACCACCTCCCTCAGGTTCATCTCCGCAAAGTCATCCTCTTCACCTGCAGGGTCAAGATCACAGTCAGGGTTGTCATCGTCAGGGCTGCCACAGCCAGGGTTGTTATCGTCGGTGTCGTCATCATCTGGGTTGTCGTCATAAGCTGGGCCCCGAGACTTGCCAGGGTAGGGAGCAGCAGCCCTGTAGGAACCACCACCAGTAGGCGATGGTGTCCAGGGCGTCGGGGTGGCCCATGCCCAGGGCGTGCAGCAGGCCTGTGCCTGCAGGTCGTTTAGCACGCGGAGGGCGCCTCGCGAGGTCGTCACTATAAGTGACATGAACGGCGAGCCACGCCCAACTCATTAAGGAACTCCTGGCTGGCAGGAGGAGGGCGAGGGTGGCAGGGCGAGCACGGAGCACAGAACGGCAATGCCCTGCAGGAGGTCACTTGGCCTTGCTGATGGTATGCGTAGGCCAGGGGTACGTGGCCGGCCAGCAGCAGGAGCAGCAGCAGGCTGGCCACACCACACGGCATAATAACCTTGAGTAGGCGTTTGCAAGGCGTTAATACACGTGACATTAAGCCTCGGACCGTTCAGTGTTTGTTGTTACTGTGTGTCTGAAGGAACACTTCAATTTGTGTGTTAGCCCCAGGATGTGATTCAACAGTTTCGTGCTCATTGCGGGTATTGTTATGCTGTCCAACCACCACCACCCCCCCCACCTCAATTCCACTTTTAAAGTCACCTCTTCACCCACAGGGTGAATATTACTGTCAGGATTGTCGCGAGGGGCGCTGGCCCCGAGATGAAGCTCGCCAGGGTAGCGAGCAGCCCCTGTAGGACCCACCACCAGTAGGCGAGGGCGTCCAGGGCGTCAGGGGTCCCAGGCCTATGGCGTGCAGCAGGGCTGTGCCTGATGGTCGTTTAGCACGCGGAGGGCGCTCGCGCGATGTCGTCACTATAAGTGACGTGAACGGCGAGCCACGCCTAACGCAGGGAAGCACGCCCGTGCGTCAGGAGGAGGCAAGCAAGAGCACAGCACCGCAATGCCCCACAGCAGGTCACCTGGCCTTGCTGGTGGTAGGCGTAGGGTGGTTACGTGGCCGGCCAGCAGCAGGAGTAGCAGGCCGGCCACACTTGTTTAATCGTCGCATAATAGCGTTACGTAGACGCAGGTAAGGCGTTGAGACACGCGATATGATCCTGTCCCTCACTGTGTGTTTGCTGCCACTGTGTTTGTGAAGGAACACTTCACTTCGTGTGTTTTCTTCGAGGGGTATTTCACCGGTCACGTGCATGTTGCCGCTATTGTGTTTCCGAATATTCGTTCTGGTTTGTGGGTTTTCTGAGAGGTAGTCCAACCTCACGTCCATGTTGCTTTTGTCGTATTTCTGAATTTGTGTTTGTGGTTATCTTCGGGGTAACTCTACCATTGCTTGCATGTTGCTTTTTATCGGTTTTTGAGTGTTCGCTTGAATTTCAGTGAGTTTTTTCTTGAGGTAATTGAAGCGTTTCTTCCCATGGCCACAGCTTTTACTGTGTTCCTGAATGTGTGTAAGTGCTTGGTGGATACACTGCGGGGGGTAACTCAGCTGTTACGTCTATTTACCTTTATTGTATTTGAGGTTCCTTTTCCCTGGGGATCAGGCACGCCGGGATTTTGATTTCTTGGAGATGGGCACCTTTCGCCTTCCTCGGCTTACTCATACATAGGGATCGAGATTTACCTTTCACATCACCGGTTATTTGAGGATATGCCGTTTTGGGGACCTTTTGGAGTTGACATTGCATAGGGTCGGAATCTAGGAGCCAGTGGTAACTCTTTTGTAGTGAAGATCGCTACGGGAGCTGATTGGCTGGACGGAAGGAGGGTGATGTTAGCTACTTTGTGATTGGTTTGATGGAATGTATTCTATTGCTGCTGTATTTGGCGCCTCGGTTCGCTCTGTTGGAAAGCCTCTCTCGTTCAAGTTGTTGGGGTATTCATGGACTGTTTTGTGATTCCTTGTGATAGCTGTACACGCCTTTCTGCACCCATGATTAGTAAATCAAATTCCAAGACAACCCAGTTAAAGTTCTCCGTGGCCTTGGGAAATAGTCATAAAGGGAGCCTCGATATTGTTTGGGGTATTTATGGCCCTTGGTAAGAAGTGAGCGTTTTTTCCTTATCAATAATTGTTTAATCCCCACTGTTTAAAAAACATTACGCGAAATAGATGAATAAGAATAAATAACATTCGGTATTTGTCCGGAGGTTACGTGGACTAATGGAAAGGGAAGGAGAAAAATGGAGTTGTAAGTAAGGAGAGACAGGAAGTGAGGGAAGAGTCTGAAAGGAAAGGTAAAAAAGGAAAGTGTAAATGCGAGGAGGAAGAAAAGAAAGGGAATGGAAAAAGGATCTGTTAGTGGAAGAAGAGAAAAATTGGAGAAACAAAGAGAAAGTTAATGAAAAATGGTGTTTGAGGGAGGAAAAAATGAGAGAGAAAAGGAACGATGGAGAAATTTAAGATGGGCGTAAGAAAGAGGGGAACAAGATAACTGAGAATCTGAAAAGAAGGAGAGTGACAATAACGGAGAGAGAGAGATAAAAGCTAGGAAATGGAGGAAAGGAAAAGAGGAAGAAACTAGGAAAAGGAGACACAGGATAAAAGGGAAAGCAGGAGAAAAAATGAGGTAAGGAATATTGAGGGGGTAAAGAATGAAGGAAGGAAGGAAGGAAATAGGAATGCCAGGAGGAGGAAGGAGGTGGAAGAAGTAAGGTGGATGAAGAGAATAAGGAAGCAGAGAGGTAAAAGAGGATAAGGAGTAACGAATAAAAACGTAGGATTTGAGTTTGAAGGAAAGAAGCAAGAAGTGATGTAGAGGAGGGGAGAAGAGGAGTGGATTTGAGTGAAAGAAGGGGAGGAAATGATATGAAAAGGGGATAGAAACATCGAAACGGGAAGGAAGGAAAACAAGCGGATGGTGTAGAGGGATGAGGAAAAGGAAGGAGGGAGGAAAGAAAAGTTATAGGGGAGAGAGAGAGAGAGAGAGAGAGAGAGAGAGAGAGAGAGAGAGAGAGAGAGAGAGAGAGAGAGAGAGAGAGAGAGAGAGAGAGAGAGAGATTTACATAGATTTCATAGAAAATCAGACCACATTAGACCCCATGGTCCAGACTTGGTGGTCTGTCCTTAAACCTAAGTGATTTTACATTAATCAGAAGACTCCAAAACGTTGCATTTCTACTCTAGTTGATATTAAGTTGAAGGAAGTGACGGTCGAGCTTATTTTTGAAGGAGTCAATCGTGTTACACTGGACCACTGATGGTGGAAGTTTATTCCATTCTCGCACTACAACGTTGGTGAAGAAAAATTTGGTGCAGTCTGAATTTACTTGTTCACATCTGAGTTTTACGCCATTGTTCCTCGTGCGCAGACTGTCATCGATCATAAACAATGCTGATCTGTCTACATTCGTGAAACCATTAAGTATTTTAAAACATTCGATCAATTTTCCTCGGAGGCGACGTTTCTCAAGAGAGAACATGTTAAGGATAGAAAGCCTTTCTTCGTAGGATTTGTTGCGCAAGGAAGGGATCATTTTCGCTGCCCGACGCTGAACACCTTCTAATTTAGCAATATCCTTTGCATGGTGGGGGACCAAAACTGTACCGCATATTCCAAGTGGGGTCTGACTAAACTGTTGTAGAGCGGAGTATTACATCTTTATTCTTGAATACAAAGTTTCTTTTAATGAAGCCCAACATTCTGTTCGCTTTATTTGCTGCATCGATGCATTGCTGTGAGAATTTGAGGTTTGACGCGATTTTGACCCCAAGTCTTTGACGCATTGAACGCTTTTGAGTTTAACGCCGCGCATTTCTGTATTCGAACTTTATTCCTCGTTCCAACTTGAAGGACCTGGCACTTGTCTATGTTAAAGGGCATCTCCCATCTATCCGACCAAGTTGAAATTTTGTGCAAATCCTCTTGGAGGCTTTGCCTGTCTTCGTCAGTGAGAACCGAGTTACCAATCTTTGTGTCGTCTGCAAATTTACTAATGCGGTTATTGAGTCCAACATCCACGTCGTTGATGTAAATAATGAAGAGCACTGGGCCAAGGACCGAGCCCTGAGGGACGCCACTAGTGACAGGCGCCCACTCTGAGTTAAATCCGTCAATCACTACTCTTTGTTGTCTGTTGCTCAACCAATTCGCGATCCATTGGTTTACTTGACCGTCAATACCTATTTGCTTTAATTTGTAAAGTAATTTATGATGCGGGACTTTATCAAACGCTTTCTGAAATCAAGATAGACTACGTCCAGTGATTTGGTTACGTCATAAACAGTGAAGAGGTCGTTATAAAAGGTTAATAGGTTTGATAGGCAGGATCTTTTGTTTCGGAAGCCATGTTGTGAGTCCCCAATCAATGAGTGGCTTTCAAGGTAACTCACAATTTTGTCTCTAATTATGCCTCAAGTAGCTTACCTACAACCGAAGTTAGACTAATGGGCCTGTAATTACCTGGTACTTTTTGTCTCCTTTCTTGAAAATCGGTGTCACGTTAGCCTTTTTCCAATCTGAAGGGACGATGCCTTGTCGCAAGGACATATTGAATACGGTTGTGAGGGAGGAGTATTTCGCTCTTTCGTTTCTTTCAGCAGAGTTGGATATACTTTGTCAGGTCCAGGACTTTTATTTGTTTTAAGTGAATGGAGAGCTTTAAGGACTTCATCGGTTGTTATTTCAAAATTAGGCAATGCATGCTCGAGATTTACAATAGTACTGGTGTTGGTGGTAGCGAGAGGAAGACTGTTAGTATTAAACACCGAGGAAAAGTAATTGTTTAAGAGGTTTGCAATGTGTTGGCTGTCAGTCACTAGTGCACCGTCGCTGTTTGTTAAAGGTCCAATACCACTTTTGATCGCCTTTCTGTTGTTTATGTAACTGAAGAAAGATTTCGGGTTATTTTTACAGTTGGCTGCAATATTTTCTTCATATCTACGCTTTGCCTGACCTACTAGTCTTTTTACTCGTCGCCTGGCATCATTATAGAGTCTAATGTTCTCGGGCGTGCTTTGTTCTTTCTTTAACCTGTAAAACAATTTTCTCTCATTGACTGATTGTTTAATTTCGCTATTAAACCACGGTGGGCTTTTATTAGTGTTAATTCGCTTCTCGCACAAGGGGACGAATGTGTTCTGCTGAGTGAGGAAGGGCTTTGTAAGGCTTAGCCAGGCTTCCTCTACGTTGCCGTCATCTGATAGTTGTATTTCTGTTAGTTTTGTCAGATTTCTACGAAGTTAGCTCTTTTGAAATTGGGCACCTTTACTTTATTTTCAGTCACTGATGATTGAGCTTTAATGTCGACGCGCACTAATTTATGATCGCAAGAACCGAGGTGTTCTCCTACCGTGACACTACTGACAAGGTTATCTTGGGTCGTTATAACAAGGTCGAGTATATTATTTTGTCGAGTTGGCTCAGAAACCATTTGGCTTAGATAATTTTCTTCTAGAAATTCGATCATTCTATGTGACTCGCCTTCTGTACCTGACAGTATCGCCCAGTCGATATGGGGAGGTTAAAGTCTCCTAATATCAGTGAGTCGCTGTTATTAAGTGACTGCCTTAAGACGCTGTACATTTCAAGGTCGTCATCGAGTGATTGCCGGGAGGTCTGTAGGTGACAGATATATTTAAATTGACTTTTGCAATGTTTACTCGCACGCACAAATGTTCAACGTTACTGTTTCCCGGTGTTTTGTCGGTGGGTTGCAAATAGCTTTTGACATAAAGGGCGACGCCACCGCCTCTACGGTTTACACGATCTTTGTTGAAGAGTCTGTAGCCATCTATGTTGTATTCGGAACTTAAATCAATATTTGTGGTGTCGATAAATGTTTCGGTTATAGCAATTATGTCAAAATTTTCTGTTAAAGCAAGACATCTCAGTTCATCAAATTTGTTTCTTAGGCTACGCGCATTGAAACTAAGGATTTTTAAGTTATCTAGAGGCTTGGTAATACAGGTGGTGGTACTTGCGGGATCACGGTTACGAGTTTGTTGCGATGCACGGCGTCTATTTACACGGGTGGGGTGGAGGGACGTGGCCGTGACTCGTTTTTTGCTCGGATGACACGCACTGCTTCGTTGAGGAGCCTTCCGAGTCTGGCTGCCCTGATGGGAGAAAGGTGCAATCCGTCCCTGTGAAAAAGTTCATTTTGTCCATAGAAATTGTCCCATGCGTTTAGGAACTCCACGTCAAGCTCCCTGCAAAGAGTCTGTAAGCGGTTGTTTAGGCTGAAGGCCTTACTGAAAAAGTCGCTCCGCCCAAGTCCTTGGTAGAATTCCTGAAATCAAAATGTTAGGGGATTTAGTCTTATACTGCTGGATGAGCCTACGGTACTTCTCCAGGAGTTCCTCAGACCGGGTCGTGGTGACGTCGTTCGTACCTGTGTGGATAACAAACAGTGAATCATTAGTAGCCTGGGGGGAGATCTCCTCAAGAGCAGCAGTTATGTCGTCGATCCCAGCACCAGGATAGCAATAGTTCCGTCTTCGACGAGGAACTCTGCCGCAGAACTCAACGACCTGCTGGCGAATCATGGAGTCACCCACCAGGAAGGTGCTCTCCTGCTCGTCCTCCTCCTCCTCCAGAATGGCAAACCTGTTGAAGCAATGAACAGGATAAATCGCTTGTCTGGCTGGTTTGGCTCCTCCATTCACGACGGTGAAGCCATCATGGGCGGTGCCACTAGCATCCTCCCGCTGCGTGGTGTTGTCCGCTGGTGTCGACGGTACCGCTGAGGGCAAGGGGGCGGTTGGAGAAGGGTTTGGCACCACAGCAACGTTAGCCTGGATGAATTCCTGCAAGGAGGCAACAGTGCGAGAAAGCTCTATTATTTTATTCTGACCTGCTTCCATCTTCTCTTCTTGCTCCTGCAGTCTGGTCTCGAGATGCTGCCTGGTGAGAGAAAGCTCCATTATTTTATTCTGGCCTTCTTCCAGAGAGAGAGAGAGAGAGAGAGAGAGAGAGAGAGAGAGAGAGAGAGAGAGAGAGAGAGAGAGAGAGAGTAATAATTGTAATTGCATCAGAACAGAAGTAAACAAAGTATTAAAAGTATATTAATGTCACTAACGTCAATAATAATGTAAGCAGTAGTTTTGATAGCAGTGATAGTATGAACACAAGCAATATGGATAATAATAATAATGACAAGAATATTATAGTAATACTACTAATAATAGTAATAATAACAATGGCAACGCTAATAATAGTAGCAATGACAAAAAAAAAAATAATAATAATAATAATAATAATAATAATAATAATAATAATAATAATAATAATAATAATAATAATAATAATGTCACTAAATAAACGTTGTAGCCTATTTCAAGGTGTATGAAATGATTAATTGATTCATATGACAAAATTTAAGCTGCAAAGGCGCTGTGGCTGGCTCCGTTTCTTTCCTTTACGTTAACTTATGTCTCCATATCAATCCTAAGTATATATATTTGCTTTTTTTTCTGGTGGATATGAAATATAAATGAAAATATTGATAACACTGATTCGACCATAATTCGACCATGTGTGTGTGTGTGTGTGTAAGCAGTTGTCTGCGGGTCGACTGCCAACACCTGTTTTTCACTCTCTTTCAAGGCTAATATGAACTAAATACAAGTAATAAATTAAATATACATAGCCTCTCTTGTCGCTTCATATGGTTTTCCTGTGGGTAGCTGGCAACCCTCCGTCCCAGCCCATTAACTGCACGGTCAGAGGTCAGGGCGGGGCATCGACGGTCGCCACCCGCCGTTCTCTCTTAAGATGCCCAACCCGTGTGTTTTACGATATTTCTAAATCACACATCACTATAGACACGAGCCTACACGTCCATCGAGATTTCCTTGCTGCACTGATATTCACTTCCTTAATCACTATGTCTAATTTTACAGACTCAAGGTGTTTGCACCAGAAAAAAAAAACAGCATATAAACACGGAGCGACCCACACACACGCCCTACCCCTACCAAGGCTACTACTACTACTACTCATTATCGGACTCAGCCATTTAACGTGTGTGTGTGTGTGTGTGTGTGTGTGTGTGTGTGTGTGTGTGTGTGTGTGTGTGTGTGTGTGTGTGTGTGTATGTGTGTGTGTTGCTGCCACGACCCACGATTTGATATGCACAATGAAAATGTATAATGTGTGTGTGTGTGTGCGCGCGCGCGCGCGAGAGAGAGAGAGAGAGAGAGAGAGAGAGAGAGAGAGAGAGAGAGAGAGAGAGAGAGAGAGAGAGGAGGGAAGGGGAGATAGAGCTGTGTTGCTGCAATCAATACAACGTTGAATGTTATATAAAACGTAAACACACACACACACACACACACACACACACACACACACACACACACACACACACACACACACACACACACACACACACACACACACACACACTAATTACCACATCCCTATTGTCCTATTAAAGCCACTTCATCCGTCTCTTGAGGTACAGGTGTTTAATTAGACAGGTGTACAGGCTCGAATACGAACAGATAAAGCCCCAGTCACACTGACTTTACGACCAAATAACGACAATCAGCGACCTGTAATTCGCGGGAGGTTGCACAGGGTCGTGACTGTGATCGGCACGTGTCTCCGACCCCCGTACGATCGAAAAGGTCAGCTTGAGGTTATTGGTGCTGCACTATAGCGTTACTGGGGCGCCGAACAGCAGATAATTTACATGACAAAATCTGCAGCCTATCACGGTTCAGCAGCAGCCTTTGGAAACCGTTGAAATGACCTGGAAAAAGATTGAGTAATTTTAAACTGGTGTAAAAGAAAAGGCCGGCAATGGGCACCTATAGAGGAAGGGAGTCGACAGAGGAAAGAGACGGAAGAAAGGATGATGAAAGAGAAGGAAAAGGACACTGCAAAAAACAAGAAGTGTTTGAACAGACACAAGCTAGAACGGAACACGTCAGGTTTCGTATGGTGCGGCTTCATTAGATATACATGACGGTTACGGGAAAGGAATATAAATATCAAACGGGTGAATGTATAGGAAGATAGAGCCAGTAACCGCAAGGAAATATAAAGACAAATAAATAGAAAGTGAGATAAGTAGAGGAATTCATAATAGGAGGAAAAGAAGAAAAAGGTCAATAGATATAGACTTAAGAAAATACTTGCATTTACACATAGCTTGAAAGATGAACTAGTATGAATATAACGTAGAATCACTTGAATTGTCTGTGGCTAAGAAAAAGAGAAAATAAAGTAAGGAAGAAACTTTGTCACTATGTATAACAGAAAAGAAGAAAAAATGAGTAAAAAGTAAAAGTAAAGCAAAAATTATAATAAGTAAAATAAAAAAAATAGAAAAAGGTTGAAAGAGACTTTATTATTGTCGGTAGAAAAGAAAAAACCAGTAAAAAAAGAGAAAAAGGAAGAAAAAGACTCCCTGTAAAAAGGAAATATCGATAGAAGATAGAAAGGGAGGCACCATGGCGGCGGAATTTAAGAGGTAGAAGACTATCAGTAAGAGGAGGAGAGCTGATGAGACGAAGAGCCTTAGTAAACTCTCCTGACCAAGTCAATTATTCATACAGTGCATCATAAAATAGGGATGTGCTACAGAATGAAAACCTGATGTGTTAGCAAAAAATGGATGACATATTTAACATCAGCACATTAAAATTACCTAAAAAAAGCAACCACAAAACCTGAGTCAGCAAAAAGTGTGTTGACCACTGATATAATCAATAAAGGACAGCATCTCTCTCTCTCTCTCTCTCTCTCTCTCTCTCTCTCTCTCACTCTCTCTCTCTCTCTCTCTCTCTCTCTCTCTCTCTCTCTCTCTCTCTCTCTCTCTCTCTCTCTCTCTCTCTCTCTCTCTCTCTCTCTCTCTCTCTCTCTCTCTCTCTCTCTCATCATCACCATCAGCCTGTAACGTTCCCCTGCAGAAGTCCTCGGCCTCACACAAACGTTTCCACTCGTTCTTGTCTTGTGCCTCTAATTCACAGCCTCTACTACACGTCCCTCATTCTTCTCTGTATCACCACGCCATCTGCTGAAAGCCCTTCTCTTCAGTGCTTTTATAAGCATTAATTTCTCTCCGTCACTCTTTTAATCAATCTGAAGTCCTCTCTCCTATATATGTCTTGATAATTGCATTTTTTAAGTGGCCTTATTATGTCATTTAATTATATCTTTTCTCTCATCCATTTGCAGTTCCTTTTTGATCTGATACAGTGACTCCTGGAAGTAATCTCTCCATTCCTCTCTGGGCACTTCGCAGTTTCCATTCCAAAAGCCGTGAAAGTCTATCCTCTGTGTCTCAAGCCCATAGGTCGTGACAAGAACAACACACTGCTGGTTATGTTTTGCTTCAAGCACATTGGTAGGGAGCCTTTCGATATATTACCTTGTTTTAAAAGCTCCAGCTTTATGTGTATATTGATTTCCTGTTCGAATAAAGGGAGTCATCGCGAGTGGCCCAAGGCTGTCCTAATGACCATCACAAATGACCTCCGGGAGGCAGCATGAGCCAAGCAAGTCATCCTCTTCCAGTGTTTTTTTGTGTTTAAACCCTTTTCTGGATGTTCTGTGATGGTTAGGATGACCCCTCCTCAGAAAAGACTCGCCCTTTTTTTTATGATGTTGGTGCTCAGGCATTAAGGCGAATGATGTCCTTTTCTTATAATATTTGATCTTTAATATATTTTTAAAATTTTATATAATTATATTGTTGTTATTTATTTATTTATTTAACTTATTTTACTTTAAACTATTTTTTCCTTTGCTTGGTGTTTTCTTTTTCTTTTCATTTTTTCTGCTTTTATCTAATTTTCTTGGTGTTCTTTTAGTATCATCCTTTTTTTATGTTCCTTGGTCTGGATGAGCCTCTTTCACCCCAGAAAAGACTCACCCATGATTTTGGATGTTAGTCAGGGCCGAAAGGTGGATGATTTGTCTATATATTTATTTTTATCGATGTGATTCCATATCATTTTTTTGGTGTTCTTCATCTATATTTTCCTTCTTTATTCTTTTTCTAAATTTCGCCTATACTCTGGTGTTGTTTTTATTCTATACTCTTTCCTCGGTGTTCTCTTCTATCGCCTTTTCTTGGTGCTGTGTGCGGGTACTCGTGAGTCTCCTTCACCCCAGAAAAGACCTACTCGTACCAACACACAACACCACACGCCTCAATGCTTGATTTGTTTGCCTTTTTGCATCTGATTTTTTTGTTTATTTTTGTAGTTGATGAGATGACACGATGGTTTCCTTTATCGATGTTGTGATCCTGTATTATCATTTTTTGGTGGTCTTTTTCTATATCTTCCCTCTTCTTTTATTCTCTTTCTTTATTATTACTTTTCTGGTATTGTTTCTGTTCTATCCTTTTTCTCGGTTTTCTCGCGTATCGCCTTTTATTGGTGCTGTGTGCTGGTACTCCTGAGTCTCCTTCACCCCAGAAAAGACACACTCGTCCCAGCATACAACACCAAACGCCTTCTTCTTTTATTTCTCTTCTTTTTCCATCTTTATACTTGGTGTTGTTTCTTTTCCTCTTTCTCTTCTCTCTGTTCTCATCGCCTTTCGCCTTTTTGGTGCTGTAAAGGGGGCAGGGCAAGTTCTGTCACCCCAAGAACTCCCCACTCGTACACAACACACACACCACACACCTTATTTTTTGCCTTTTTTTTCCTGTGATTCGTTGATTTTTTGTTTTTTTAGTTGATGAGATAACACGATAGTTTCCTTTTATGTGTGTGGTTTTGTATTTATCATTTGGTGGCCTTTTTCTATGTCTTCCGTCTTCTTTTATTCTCTTTCTATATGATTACTTGTCTGGTATTGTTTCTGTTCTATCCTTTTTCTCGGTGTTCTCCTGCATCGCCTTTTCTTGGTGCTGTGTGCTGGTACGGGCAAGTCTCCTTCACCCCAGAAAAGGCTAACTCATGCCAGCACACAACACCACAGGTGACACGCCTTTATGATAGATTTTTGTCTTTTCTGATTTTTTCTGTTGTTTTTGTAGAGATGGCACGATTGCCTTCAGTTCTTTCCTTCTACAACCTGTAATGAGCGTTTCATTACCTGGGTCGTCTGGTTATTGAGAAGGTCTTGCTGGCCCCGCCCCTGCCCTGGACCTCGGGGTCTCCAGCACCGCCCTGACAGCCCATGGGGAGCCGAGGCGCTCTGCCAGGACTCCTGGGCCCTGGGACGCTCGCCAGGAAGACCTTGGGCCCCCTGACGCTCCCCAGCCCGCCGAGGCGAGGAGGGTTGGAGCAAGACTTGCCTCTTAAAACCACCAGACGGGAATATAAAGTTAATCGAAAATACCGTGAAGGCGCCGATCACGGAGTTTGTCGGATCCGGGATGGCAGGACGAAGGGCCGAAGGAGCGTGATAGATCATCCTGAGAAATGGAATGGTTTCCAGGGCAGAATCCGTTTGTCTCTTCCCTTCTTGCTTGTTTTGCATTCTCTCTCTCTCTCTCTCTCTCTCTCTCTCTCTCTCTCTCTCTCTCTCTCTCTCTCTCTCTCTCTCTCTAAAACAATATAGTAGTAGTAGTAATAGTAGTAGTAGCAGTAGTAGTAGTAGTAGAAAAAGTAGTTAGACCAAATCTGAGTACTGTTTCGTGTGTGTCAGGTCTTGATATGCCTTAACTACACATACCTAACCACGGCCCGGCGGACATAGAATCATAAGAGGGCAAAGGACGGAGCCTAAGAGTAATTACTGGGCTGCAAAGTTGGAACAGGGAAGGGAGGGCTGAGTTATCATTAGGCTGAAAGAGTGTCTGGGATGAAGGCAGGAAGAATGGGAAAAGAGGAGAGGAAGGAGGAACTGGGAGGGAGAAAAGGAAGGAGAGGAAGGTAGAAAGGGGATTGAAGAAGGGAAGGAGGAAGAACAAGCAGTAGAAAACGGAGGGAATTTAGGAGGGAGAGAAGGACATTAAGAAACGAGAATGGGAAGGAATAATGGAGATGAACGGGAGGTAGAAAATGTGAGAGGGAGGGAAAAAGAGTTAGTTGTATGAGAAGCGAAGAAGAGAAGAGGGAGGAGGAGAAGGAGCGGGAAGATAGAAAAGGGAACGAACAGGAGAAGGAAGAACGAGAAGTAGAAACAGGAGGGAACCTTGGAGGAAACGAGGAAGGAAAGGAATACTGGAGATGAACGGGAGGTGGATAATGTGAGAGAGAGGATGGGGAGTAAGGTGAATGAGAAACAGAAAAGAGAAGAAGAAATGGGAAGAAATACGGAGTGGAAGTGAATGAGTGGAGAGAGTATTGGGAGTTAGTTGTATGAGAAACAGAGAAAAGAGAAGAAGAAATGGAAAGAAATACGACGTGGAAGGGAAGGAGTAGAGAGAGGATGGGGAGTAAGGTGAATGAGAAACAGAGAAAAGAGAAGAAGAAATGGAAAGAAATACGGTGTGGAAGGGAAGGAGTAGAGAGAGGATGGGGAGTAAGGTGAATGAGAAACAGAGAAAAGAGAAGAAGAAATGGAAAGAAATACGGTGTGGAAGGGAAGGAGTAGAGAGAGGATGGGGAGTAAGGTGAATGAGAAACAGAAAAGAGAAGAAGAAATGGGAAGAAACACGGAGTGGAAGGGAAGGAGTAGAGAGAGGATGGGGAGTAAGGTGAATGAGAAACAGAAAAGAGAAGAAGAAATGGGAAGAAACACGGAGTGGAAGGGAAGGAGTAGAGAGAGGATGGGGAGTAAGGTGAATGAGAAACAGAAAAGAGAAGAAGAAATGGGAAGAAACACGGAGTGGAAGGGAAGGAGTGGAGAGAGGATTGGGAGTAAGGTGAATGAGAAACAGAAAAGAGAAGAAGAAATGGGAAGAAATACGACGTGGAAGGGAAGGAGTAGGGTGAGGATGCATTCAAAGGTATGATGAATTGGTGATTGGTGCGTGTGCGCGTGCGTGTGTGTGTGTGTGTGTGTGTGTGTGTGTGTGTGTGTGTGTGTGTGTGTGTGTGTGTGTACGCGCGCGCGATGCGTGTCTAATAATTCACTGGCCTACAAATTCTAACTTTTTTCTAGTGACCTAAGTTTGAGACCTGTTTTTGGGTAATTTGGTGTCACTGAGTTTAAAAAAGACAATAGTTTTTTTCTATCACGTCAAGTTTTTTTTATCTATGGGCTGGTCCATATTGGCCCCAGCCATAGCTATAAGAGATATCACAGGTAATCATATATGTTGATATTTATTTTATCTATGTATTTAGACAGTTATTTATCTATCTAGACACACGCAAATATATAAATATATTGTATCTGTTAAAAGCGATGGTTGCTCTACACGAGTCTACAGTATGATCCTCATGAATGGAGACTCTTTATAGATAGTTCAAAAAAGATTTTAAAATATGTATTACTCCTACTGGTCACTCTGTGCATTTAAAAGAGAATCCTGAACACATTAAAACTGTATTAGACTTACTCAAGTTTGATTAACACAAATGGGTCATATGTGTGGATCTGAAAATGGTCAACTTTTTACTCGGCCAACAAGGAGGTCATACAAAATATCCGTGTTTCCTGTGTTTAAGGGACAGCCGAGCGAAAGACAAACTTTGGGAACAGAAACTCTGGCCAGTTAAAAAAAGAAAGTTTAACTGTTGGGAAGAAGAATATCATGCACCAACCCCTTGTTGAGAGAGAGAAAATCATCTTCCTAGCCCTTCATATTAAACTAGGACTAATGAAGCACTTTGTCGAAGCTCTTAATGTGGAGGGTGACTGTTTCAAATTCATATGTATACAACATTTCCTGGCCTAAGTTATGATAAAATAAAGGCTGGTGTTTTTGATGGGACACAAATGAGAAAGTTAATGAAATGCCAAAACTTCTCGAGCTCGATGACTGACGTAGGAAAAAGAGCTTGGGACTTATTGGTGGCTGTTGTGAAGGGATTTTTAGGGAGGAAAAAGGCAGCAAGCTACAAGGGTTGGTGGAGACATTGCTTGATAGCTCTCATCTTTTAGGCTGCAGCATGAGCATAAAGGTTCATTTCCTCTAGAGCCATCTCGATGATTTCCTGCTACTCTTGGAGACGTGAGCGATGAGCATGGCGAGCGCCTTCATCAAGATATCAAGGTTATGGGGGAGAGATATCAAGGCAGATGGCACACACACATGTTGGAGTTAGACCTCATCTTGACTATGCGGTTCAGTTCTGGTCACCTTACTATAGAATGAATATCAAAATGTTAGAATCAGTGCAGAGGAGGATGACTAAGATGATTCAGGGGTTGAGAAACTTGCCATTCGAGGAAAGACTCCAACAGTTAAACTTGCATTCTCTAGAAAGGCGAAGGGTGCGTGGAGACATGATCGAGGTTTATAAATGGATGAAGGGCTTTAATAAGGGAGACATTCATAAGGTTTTGTTGGTAAGAGAACCGGGTAGGAGACGATGTAATGGGTTTAAACTGGATAAATTCAGATTAAACAGGGACATAGGCAAAAATTGGTTTACAAACAGGCCCCTGAATCATCTTGGTCATCCTCCTCTGAACTGATTCTAGCAAGTTGATGTCCATTCTGTAGTGTAGGCACCAAAACTGGACAGCATAATCTAAGTGTGGCCTAACTAACGCTAAATAGAGTCTGAGGATGACCTCTGCACTCCTGTTGGTTACCGTCCTGTTAATAAAGCCTAATACCCTGTTAGCCCTATTCCTCGCACTAATACATTGCTTCCTTAGTTTTAGGTCAGAGTTCACTAACACTCCCAAATCCCTTTCACACTCAGACCTGCCAATCGCTGTGGAGTCTAAACTATACCCGTGTAATGGGTTGCGTGTTCCTACACTAAGTACGCTACACTTGGTGATGTTAAAATTCATCTGCCATTTCTCTGACCAAGCTGACAGTTTGTTGAGATCCTCCTGCAGTGCTCTAGCATCCTCCCCTGCCCTAATAGTGCGTCCTATTTTGGTGTCATCTGCAAATTTACCTATGTCACTAGTTATCCCATTGTCTATGTCACTGATGTAGATAATGAATAGAAGCGGGCCTAAAACTGAACCTTGAGGAACCCCACTGGTAACACTACCCCATACGGATTTTTTACCGTTAATGGTAACCCTCTGTTTCCTGTCGTTAATCCACGCCTTAATCCAATCAAATACCTTCCCTCTTATCCCATGGGCCCTGACTTTATTTAACAAGATCCGGTGAGGTACCTTATCGAAGGCCTTACTAAAATCAAGATAAACCACATCATAGCTCTCATCATTGTCAGCTGCCTCGTATACTCTATTGTAAAAGGATATAAGATTAGTGAGGCACGACTTTCCTTTAGTAAACCCATGCTGTGAGTCGTGAATTAAACTATGTCTGTCTATATGGTCCCTAATACTATCAGTTATTATTGACTTAAATCATTTTACCTATAACTGACGTCAAACTAATCGGCCTATAGTTCTCCATAGAAGATTTGTCTCCCTTCTTAAATATTGGAATAACGTGTGCCTGCCTCCATGAAACAGGCACCACCCCTGTGTCTAGTGACTTCCTAAATACTTCTGTTACCTGCCCACTTATTTCAGTTTCGCATTCCTTTATTACCCTGGGGAAAAGTTCATCTGGCCCTGGCGCCTTAGTGACTTTAAGTCTATCTATCTGTCTAATCACGAGCTCCCTACTTATGTTGATGTCGGTTAATTCTTCTACCTCTTCTCCCCTGTAGATCTGTTCTCCCTGAGGTATATCATCTAATCTTTCCTTGGTAAATTCAGTTAAGAAATATCTATTTAACGCCTCGCTCATTTCCTCATCACTGTCAATCAGTGATTCTCCTGACTTAAGCGGCCCTATCTTATCCCTAACCTTGGTCTTATATAGCTGAAAGAAGCCCTTTGGATTGGTCTTTGCTTCCCTGGCAATTCTAATCTCATAATTACGTTTTACCACACGTATGTTTTTCTTTACTGCTCCAGCTAAATCGTTGTAACTATCCCTTAGGTGAGTTTCCCCCCTTTTAATTCTAACATATAGTCCTCTTTTCCTTCCTATTTCAGTTTTTAGCCTGTCTGTCATCCATCGCGGGTAATTACCTGTTGACCTGACTTCCCTGTGAGGTATAAACTGTTTCTGTCCTAATTTAATCTCCCTGACCAGACTATTATACTCACCCTCCAAGCTACTGACCTGACTAGTGACCTCACCAGAGATTACCGCCCCTCCCTGCTCTGGGTCCTGACCTACTTCTGATCTCACTCCCCTAAGCTTCTGCAGCTGCTTTCTTAACCCCTCATAGTCTGCCTTCCTGAAGGCAGGTATTAATGTGTTGTTACTGCTTACTCTATCCTCACATTTAATATTAAATCTAATTTCCTTATGATCACTGTTACCTAATGAATCCCCATAATAATAATAATTATTTTCGCGAAGTAAATGAGATGTGCTCACCAGGGCTCGAACCTGGGACCTTCTGTGTGTGAGACAGATGTGATAACCACTACACCATGAGCACCTCTACCTCTACCACACCTTCTTCCCCTCATCTCCTCCTTCTCCTCACCTTCTTGTCACCTTTTCACCTCCTCACCTCTACCACATCTTCTTGTCTCCTTTTCATCTCCTCACCTCTACCACACCTTCTTGTCACCTTTTCATCTCCTCACCTCTACCACACCTTCTTGTCACCTTTTCATCTCCTCACCTCTACCACACCTTCTTGTCTCCTTTTCATCTCCTCACCTCTACCACACCTTCTTGTCACCTTTCATCTCCTCACCTCTACCACACCTTCTTGTCTCCTTTTCATCTCCTCACCTCTACCACACCTTCTTCCCCTCATCTCCTCCTTCTCCTCACCTTCTTGTCTCCTTTTCATCTCCTCACCTCTACCACACCTTCTTGTCACCTTTTCATCTCCTCACCTCTACCACACCTTCTTCCATCATCTCCTCCTCCTCCTCACCTTCTTGTCTCCTTTTCATCTCCTCACCTCTACCATACCTTCTTGTCTCCTTTTCATCTCCTCACCTCTACCACACCTTCTTGTCTCCTTTTCATCTCCTCACCTCTACCACACCTTCTTGTCTCCTTTTCATCTCCTCACCTCTACCACACCTTCTTCCCCTCATCTCCTCCTTCTCCTCACCTTCTTGTCTCCTTTTCATCTCCTCACCTCTACCACACCTTCTTGTCTCCTTTTCATCTCCTCACCTCTACCACACCTTCTTGTCTCCTTTTCATCTCCTTACCTCCACCACACCTTCTTCCCCTCATCTCCTCCTTCTCCTCACCTTCTTGTCACCTTTTCATCTCCTCACCTCTACCACACCTTCTTGTCACCTTTTCATCTCCTCACCTCTACCACACCTTCTTGTCTCCTTTTCATCTCCTCACCTCTACCACACCTTCTTGTCTCCTTTTCATCTCCTCACCTCAACCACACCTTCTTGTCTTCTTTTCATCTCCTCACCTCTACCACACCTTCTTGTCTCCTTTTCATCTCCTCACCTCTAACACACCTTCTTCCCCTCATCTCCTCCTTCTCCTCACCTTCTTGTCTCCTCTTCATCTCCTCACCTCTACCACACCTTCTTCCCCTCATCTCCTCCTTCTCCTCACCTTCTTGCCTTCTTTCATCTCCTCACCTCTACCACACCTTCTTGTCTCCTTTTCATCTCCTCACCTCTACCACACCTTCTTCCCCTCATCTCCTCCTTCTCCTCACCTTCTTGTCTCCTTTTCATCTCCTCACCTTTACCACACCTTCTTGTCTCCTTTTCATCTCCTCACCTCTACCACACCTTCTTCCCCTCATCTCCTCCTTCTCCTCACCTTCTTGTCACTTTTTCATCTCCTCACCTCTACCACACCTTCTTGTCTCCTTTTCATCTCCTCACCTCTACCACACCTTCTTGTCACCTTTTCATCTCCTCACCTCTACCACACCTTCTTGTCACCTTTTCATCTCCTCACCTCTACCACACCTTCTTGTCTCCTTTTCATCTCCTCACCTCTACCACACCTTCTTGTCACCTTTTCATCTCCTCACCTCTACCACACCTTCTTGTCACCTTTTCATCTCCTCAACTCTACCACACCTTCTTGTCTCCTTTTCATCTCCTCACCTCTACCACACCTTCTTGTCTCCTTTTCATCTCCTCACCTCTACCACACCTTCTTGTCTCCTTTTCATCTCCTCACCTCTACCACACCTTCTTGTCTCCTTTTCATCTCCTCACCTCTACCACACCTTCTTCCCCTCATCTCCTCCTTCTCCACACCTTCTTGTCTCCTTTTCATCTCCTCACCTCTACCACACCTTCTTGTCTCCTTTTCATCTCCTCACCTCTACCACACCTTCTTGTCTCCTTTTCATCTCCTCACCTCTACCACACCTTCTTGTCTCCTTTTCATCTCCTCACCTCTACCACACCTTCTTCCCCTCATCTCCTCCTTCTCCACACCTTTTTGTCTCCTTTTCATCTCCTCACCTCTACCACACCTTCTTGTCACCTTTTCATCACCTCACCTCCACCACACCTTCTTCCCCTCATCTCCTCCTTCTCCACACCTTTTTGTCACCTTTTCATCTCCTCACCTCCACCACACCTTCTTCCGCTCATCTCCTCCTTCTCCACACCTTTTTGTCTCCTTTTCATCTCCTCACCTCTACCACACCTTCTTGTCACCTTTTCATCTCCTCACCTCTACCACACCTTCTTGTCTCCTTCTCACCTCCTCACCTCTACCACACCTTCATCCCCTCATTAGTGCTAGGAATAGGGCTAACAGGGTATTAGGCTTTATTAACAAGACGGTAACCAACAGGAGTGCAGAGGTCATCCTCAGACTCTATTTAGCGTTAGTTAGGCCACACTTAGATTATGCTATCCAGTTTTGGTGCCCACTCTACAGAATGGATATCAACTTGCTAGAATCAGCTCAGAGGAGGATGACCAAGATGATTCAGGGGCTGAGGAGCCTCCCATATCATAATAGGCTGAAACATCTAAACTTACATTCACTAGAGAGACGAAGAGTGCGGGGAGATCTGATAGAAGTATTCAAATGGGTCGAGGGTTACAACAAAGGCGATATAAGTAAAGTATTGAGAATTAGCCAACAGGATAGAACTCGCAGTAATGGATTGAAATTAGAAAAGTATAGATTTAGGAGAGATATAGGCAAGCATTGGTTTAGTAATAGGTTGGTGGGGGAATGGAATAGACTCAGCAATCACATAGTTAGTGCAGGGACGATAGCTTGTTTTAAGAGTAGACTGGATAGCTACATGGACGAGAACGACAGGTGGCAGTGAGGTGTGGGTGCAGTAAGGTGACGGGGTGCTGGATGCGTGCCTGGGTACCGTCGGTATAACGAGGATCAAGCCTCTACCTGTAACCCCTGTAACTACACCTCACCCACCGTGAGTAGTGGGGGGGATTCTGGAGCTGCCCTGTGTAGACCACCCGGCGTCTTGCAGTTTCCCTATGTTATGTTCTTATGTTCATCTCCTACTCCTCCACACCTTCTTATCACATTTTCATCTCCTCACCTCTACCACACCTTCTTGTCACCTTTTCATCTCCTCACCTCTACCACACCTTCTTGTCACCTTTTCATCTCCTCACCTCTACCACACCTTATTGTCTCCTTTTCATCTCCTCACCTCTACCACACCTTCTTGTCTCCTTTTCATCTCCTCACCTCTACCACACCTTCTTCCCCTCATCTCCTCCTTCTCCACACCTTCTTGTCTCCTTTTCATCTCCTCACCTCTACCACACCCTCTTGTCTCCTCTTCATCTCCTCACCTCTACCACACCTTCTTCCCCTCATATCCTCCTTCTCCACACCTTCTTGTCACCTTTTCATCTCCTCACCTCTACCATACCTTATTGTCTCCTTTTCACCTCCTCACCTCTACCACACCTTCCTCCCCTCATCTCCTCCTTCTCCACACCTTCTTGTCACGTTTTCATCTCCTCACCTATACCACACCTTCTTCCCCTCATCTCCTCCTTCTTCACACCTTCTTGTCTCCTTTTCATCTCCTTTTTCTCACCTTCTTATCTCCTTTTCATCTCCTCACCTCTACCACACCTTCTTGTCTCCTTTTCATCTCCTCACCTCTACCACACCTTCTTCCCCTCATCTCCTCCTTCTCCTCACCTTCTTGTCACGTTTTCATCTCCTCACCTATACCACACCTTCTTCCCCTCATCTCCTTCTTCTTCACACCTTCTTGTCTCCTTTTCATCTCCTCCTTCTTCTCACCTTCTTATCTCCTTTTCATCTCCTCACCTCTACCACACCTTCTTGTCACCTTTTCATCTCCTCACCTCTACCACACCTTCTTGTCTCCTTTTCATCTCCTCCTTCTCCTCACCTTCTTGTCTCCTTTTCATCTCCTCACCTCTACCACACCTTCTTGTCACCTTTTCATCTCCTCACCTCTACCACACCTTCTTGTCTCCTTTTCATCTCCTCACCTCTACCACACCTTCTTCCCCTCATCTCCTCCTTCTCCTCACCTTCTTGTCTCCTTTTCATCTCCTCACCTCTACCACACCTTCTTCCCCTCATCTCCTCCTTCTCCTCACCTTCTTGTCTCCTTTTCATCTCCTCACCTCTACCACACCTTCTTGTCACCTTTTCATCTCCTCACCTCTACCACACCTTCTTGTCACCTTTTCATCTCCTCACCTCTACCACACCTTCTTGTCTCCTTTTCATCTCCTCACCTCTACCACACCTTCTTGTCTCCTTTTCATCTCCTCACCTCTACCACACCTTCTTGTTTTCTTTTCATCTCCTCACCTCTACCACAACTTCTTGTCTCCTTTTCATCTCCTCACCTCTACCACACCTTCTTCCCCTCATCTCCTCCATCAAAGCCTTAGAGCTTGCAGAACACTCATTCGCCAGAGTAAACGCGACTATGAAAAGCAAATTGCACTCGAAGCCAAGTCCAACCCGAAAAAGTTTTTCACGTATATAAGAACCAAAAAGAAGACAAAAAGCAATATCGGTCCCATAAAAGATGAAAGTGACGTACTAACACAGGACAGTAGACAAATGGTCGAAATCCTAAACAGGAACTTCGCGTCTGTGTTCACGGTCGAGAATACCCAGTCCGTACCCGAGAGCCCTTCCCCACCGATGGGAATCACTCCCCTAGAAATTGGTACAATCGACGAACGGGATGTGAAAAAGTACCTAGACAAACTCGAGACAAACAAGTCTACCGGACCCGACGACTTGTCACCCAGGCTGCTCAAGGAACTCAAGCAGCAAATCCTCAAGCCACTCACCGCCATCTACAATCTGTCACTACAACAAAACAAAGTCCCGAAAGACTGGAAACAAGCGAACGTAACACCGATCTACAAAAAGGGAGACAAAAGTGTGGCCCTAAACTACAGACCAATCAGCTTGACCTCAGTGGCGGGAAAAATCCTCGAGAAGATCATCAGAGACAAACTCGTTAGGTTCCTTGAAGACAACAACATCATTTCCGATGCTCAGCACGGTTTCAGGAACAAGCGCTCATGCTTAACCGATTTATTAGACTTTTTCCAAGGTATCTATGAAAACTGGGATAATCATATCCCCAGTGTATATATCTAGACTTTCAGAAAGCCTTTGAAAAAGTGCCACATGAAAGACTCCTCAAGAAACTTAAGTCGGCGGGATTAGGCGACGATCTGACAGCGTGGATCGAAGACTGGTTCACTGAAAGAAAACAACGAGTTGTACTCAACGGACAGGCCTCCGAGTGGCTCCCGGTCAGTGGTGGAGTGCCACGGGGGTCAGTGCTGGGACTCATACTTTTCATCATATATATCAACGACCTAGAACTAGGATTAAAATCCAATCTTTCAAAATTTGCCGACGACACAAAAGTGGGTGGGAAGGCCCTCACGACGGCAGACTGCGAAATTATCCAGAGACCTGGACCAGATCACTCGTTGGTCAGAAAAATGGCAGATGTCCTTCAACACTACCAAATGTAAAGTAATGCATATCGGATCCAGAAACAGCAACCACATTCAGACACTCAGAAACCCAAGCACAAGCACGACTAAACACCCTCAAGTCACTCGCAAAAACACCGGATATACAACAGCACACTCAAAACACTCTGAAACCCACGCAGAGCACTATAAACAGCCAAATCACACGCAAAAGCACTGGAAACACAACACACTCGAAACGCAGAACACTCGAAAGCAGCCAAATCACACGCAAAAACACCGGAAACAAAACAGCACACTCAAAACACTCTGAAACCCACGCAGTACACTTATAAGCAGCCAAATCACACGCAAAAACACCGGAAACATAACACACTTGAATCACTCTGAAACCCACGCAGAACACCCGGAAACAGCCAGATCACACGCAAAAACACCGGAAACACAACACACTTGAATCACTCTGAAACCCACGCAGAACACCCGGAAACAGCCAAATCACACGCAAAAACACCGGAAACACAACACACTTGAATCACTCTGAAACCCACGCAGAACACCCGGAAACAGCCAGATCACACGCAAAAACACCGGAAACACAAATCACAGAGGCAACCACAGGCAGAAACCACAAGCGAACACACACCAAACACGTGTCGTGAAATCACAGGCAACACACAAGGTCCACAAGCGAGAACACACAAACGCACGTGAAAGCAAATGCAATCCCAAGAGCACGACGAAAACACAGGGCAAGCGATGTTGGGAGCGCAGCGGGGTGAGGTCACGACCTTCTCTCAGCAGAGGTCGGGTGTGAGATATATATATATATATATATATATATATATATATATATATATATATATATATATATATATATATATATATATATATATATATATATATATATATATATATATATATATATATATATGGGGATGACTTTCTCTCTCCGCCTGGATTAAGGGCCAAGCCTTTGCTTACACTTCCTGATCATGCTCGCGTCGGCGAATGTCTTGCAGATGACACACACACACACACACACACACACACACACACACACACACACACACACACACACACACACACACACACACACACACACACACACACACACACACACACACACACACACACACACACACACACACACACACACACACACACACACACACACACACACACACACACACACACACACACACACACACACACACACACACACACACACACACACACACACACACACACACACACACACACACACACACACACACACATTATCTCTACCTTTCTTCCTCTCCTCCTCACCACTTTTCCGTGTTCTCAAAATGGCATCAAAGTTCATTCCACAGGATGTCCTGCAGTCTTCTCCTCCATTGAATTGGAACAGTGACGTAAGCGTCCTAAGCACTCACATTTATATATCAATTTATTATTATTTGTTTTTACATTGTTTATTTATTATTCTCAACCTGTGTCAGCTTCTAAACTCTTTCTCGTTTGATTTGAATTCCTCATCTTTCACTTCCAATTCCTTTCTTCTGGACTTCTATGCGCCATAATAATACTGCAAGGGAAGTACGGTATAAACTGTTGGGCTTAGCCAGTAACCCGTAACAGAGGTTCATAGACAGTCGTTGTGAGTCTGGAGTAATGATTTTATTGCAACTGACGTCGAGGGGATGGCGGAGGGAGGGAGAGTTCGGAGTATGTGTTGTGTCGTGAGGCGCTGAGTGTTGACTTGTAAATCCTTCTTACTTTCCACCCTCGTTACGGCACCCTCGCTATCGCTCCCCTCCCCCCGCTTCCTTTCCTCTTCTATTTATATTATGTATTTGTGTGTTTACCCACGCTGCTCCCTCCACAAATGTTTAGCTATACCTACCTTCCTCTGTCTCCCTCCCGTTTATCGTTTCAGTCTCTTATTCACCTCCATCCCTCCCTTCCGTGTATCAAAAACTCTCTCCATTCGTCTGCTCCTTCCGTTTAATCTCCTTGAATATCTTCCTCTCTCTGTATCTTCCTCTCTGTCTGGGTTTGAGTTTATAGTAGTGGACAGCTTCCTTTTCTTCTTGTCGGTTGTTTTGCGCGTCCTTCCAGTTTATTGTGTTTCCTCTTATCGTTTAGGTGTGTAATTGCATCCATCAGTTTTTATGGTTGGCAGAAACTACTCCTACTACGCTTGTTCTCGTGCTGTCAATGATAGAGAGGTAGCTCACAAAAGATACCAGAGCCTTCAAACTAATGCTAATTATGAACTTTACATTTCTGCCCGAAATCGTGCCAAATCTATTCTCCGACTAACCAAAAATTCTTTCATTAATAGAAAATGCCAAAACCTTGCTTTCTCTAACTCTTCCCGTGACTTCTGGCATCTAGCCAAAAACATCTCCAACTTCAATTCTTCATCTTTCCCTCCACTCCTCAGTCCTGACGGCAACACTGCCGTCTCATCTATCTCTAAGGCTGAACTCTTCTCTCAAACTTTTTCTAAAAACTCCACTCTGGACGATTCTGGGC
>NW_026112176.1:577500-610000 GCF_024679095.1 Eriocheir sinensis | reverse complement strand
TGTCTGTTGTTACTCTATCCACGTGTTTATGTGGTCGGAGTCTAGATGGGTGGGTTGGCCGCTCATGCGCAATGATAGCAATGAGAACTGGCACGGAGGACCCACAGACACACCACACCCACAACAGCTTCTTCCTTCCATTTAACTGCAGCAACAAGTCCATAACTTGGGTAATGGCAGCACAAGCCGCGGCAGCCCTTACTTTAGCAGACGACACCATGTCGATACAGGGCAAGTGCTTTGTTTACGTTGTGGATGTGGATACGGGCAACCGACCTTGGCCGTGTGTGACGCACACCCGGAAAACGTGGATTTGCCGGTTGCCCAAGCTGCCGCCAACGCGATGGGAAGAAAAAGGCCCGGTGTGACACCAGGTTACGGACAACCGACAACTCGCTCCCGGGTGGGCGCACGGGCGTTGCCAGTAGCCACAACGGTTAGAGGAAAACGGCCAGTGTGACACTGCCCCAAGTCAGCGAGGCCGCTGACCGGGTGAGCGCCGCCGATTACGTCATCGGACTCCCAGCGAATCACAAGCGTGTTTTCAGAGCTCAACAAATCGTAAGGCTTCATCTGTGGCCTTAAAACGACCCCTTCTCTCTTCCTGTCTTCTTCCTTTTTCCAATGTATAGCAAGGGAGTAAAGGAGGAAAAAAAGTGAGCTCCGGGGGGCAGCATGAGCCAATTATAATAGCGCCACTATAAACAGTTGCCTGTGCCATGATGGGCTAGGGGCCGTCCATCAGGCCCAGATGGATAGTCTAACGGCACCATAGCCCACATGTAAGGAAAAAAAAAAATCCACGGGTCAGAACAGATAAGCGCATTTTCAGTGTTTTCAATACCTCGAGTTTCGCGATCCTCGAGTTCAGCGCTATACCTTCGGAACGAAGCGAGCGCGTAACTCGAGATATATATATATATATATATATATATATATATATATATATATATATATATATATATATATATATATATATATATATATATATATATATATATATATATATATATATATATATATATATATATATATATATATATATATATATATATATATATATATATATATATATATATATATAAGGTAAAGGGCAAATAGGAGAAAGCACAGGACGAAGGGAGGGTGGAGGGGAGGGGAAGGGAAATTGGCTGTGAATAAAGGAAGACGAGGAAGGGTTAGGGAAGGGAAAAGGGGAGGGAGGAAGGGAAGGGGCAGGGAAAGGGCTATTGTGGCGTCAGACTGAGGAGTGGGAGGTTGGAGGGGGCGATGGGGAGTATATGAAGGTAAGGCGACTGTGATTTGTGATGATGGGGAGACGGGAAGGGGCAGGGGGGGGTGAGATTGGGGAATGGTATGAGGTAGGAAAGTAGGGCAATGATGGGAGGTGATGAAGGTAGAGATAAGGGAGAAGGGAGAGACAGAAAAGGGATCGTGGAGGAGAGTAAAAGAGAGGGAAGTATGGTAAGGAAATAGGGACGGGGAAGAGGGAGACGCGTTGTTGGGGTAAGGATTTTGTAAGGGAAGAGGGAGAGAGTGAAGGGGTAAGAGGGGAAGGAGTGGTGGGGGATGGGAAGGGAGGAGGGGGCAGGCGATGTGGGGAGAGGGGGTGAGGGGGGTTCAGCTCCCTCCAAACAGTGAAATACGGTTATGGCATTACAAGCGTGACAGTAGAAGCGGTGATAGCGGTGAACGACTGTGTGTGTGTGTGTGTGTGTAATTCACCTCTTGGTCTGCTGCGGGTCTCTCGAGACAGCCAGCCGTTCCCCGACTGAAGAGCACATAGCTCGTAGTACCGATCTTTGGGTAGGACTGAGACCACTCACACACAACACACCGCGACAACGAGGTCACAACTCCTTGCCTGACGTCGCGTACCTACTCACTGCTAGGTGAACAGGGGCTACACGTGAAAGAAGATAAACCCAACTTATCTTCCACGGCCGGGGAATCGAACCCCGGTCCTTCTGGTTGTGAGCCAGACGCTCTACCCCTGAGCTACCGTGTGTGTGTGTGTGTGTGTGTGTGTGTTATTCCCATCACCCTCTTTGCCACACATAAACCTTCCCTGCACATCCACACACTCATTGGCGCTTGAGAAGGGAGGAATTCCTGGGTTAATTTTTTTCGTTGTTATTTCATATTGATTTTTAATGTTATTTATAGATCGCTTAAATTCTTCTTCTTATCATTGTTGTCATTGTTCATAATTTTCGTTGTTATTTCGTATTAGTTATTTATTGAAGTCTTCGAGCGTTGTTCCTATTCATGTTTTTTTTTTTTTTTTTCATAGTAGTGTTTTTTTATTGATGTCTTAATATATTATTGTTTTCGTTCATGTACAGCTTTCCATTGTCACGTTTCTCATACAGCCCCCATCACAAATAAAAAAAAAGGTTCCCACGCCTTCAGAAAAGTTTCCACGCCTTCAAAAAAGTTTCCACGCATATAAAAAAAATTCCACGGTAGTCGCCACGTTCGGACAAGTGCTGTGCTTTTTCGGGCAGCTTGTGGACACTTCTTACATGGCGAATATGAAACCGAAGGTGACAAAAATTGCATATGATGTTAATAGCCAAGTTTCTGTAAAGTGACGACTAGTGGATAATAGTGGAAGTTAATCGTAGTGTTAATAACGGTGAAGACGAGGACACGTCTGATGATGAGGCTAATAATGCGTGGTGGTGATGTGTAGGGAGTGGACTGGGAGGTAACGCAGGATACTAAATTTAACGGTGATATCTGCTACAGCGAACGAGTTAAATACGATATGAGAAACGGACACGCTGGGGATGAAAAATAAACACAGAGAGAGAGAGAGAGAGAGAGAGAGAGAGAGAGAGAGAGAGAGAGAGAGAGAGAGAGAGAGAGAGAGAGAGAGAGAGAGAGAGAGAGAGAGAGGTGGAAATGCAAATCGGGGGGGTCGTTGCCGGAGCCCAAAAACTAATTTGGTGTGTGCGGGGCGAGCGGTGAGGACAGGGGCGAGGCCAGCCACTCTGGGCCTCCCGTGCGGGGTCAGGAGAGGTCAGAGTGCCCTGCGGCGCCTCCCGTCCCCAGCCCTGCCCGACACACCCTTCCCGCCATAATGTTCTGCCTTCGTTTCGGCACAGACTGAGAGCTGGACGGAACGTTAGAATTTGTTGGTGCCTATACGTTTTCTCTTTTTCTCCCCGGTTTTTTTTGGCAAGGGGGCGTTTTCGTTTGGGATGTTTTATTTCTGCTTTGTTAGTATAAAATGTGATTCGGGGGAGTTACGTGTCCTGTTTCCTTCTTTTATGCTTCTCGTCCGGTTTGTGTTATTTTTACTCGGCTTGTCGTGATATTGCAACAGAAAATGGGATTCGAAGGGATTAGGTCTTCTTCTTTTAGGGGTAGCTGTGTTTTGTGTGATGAGGAGCAACAAGGATGATGATGAGGAGGAGGAGGTGAAATGAATAAGAAGGACGCATGCGTAATGAGCGAGTGTTGATGGGAATGGACTGTGTTTTGTCTGCTTTGCTGTGTTGGAGAAAATGTGATGCGTTTGGACGTTGTTTCGTGCATTATCAATGGGAATTAAGCAGGTGTTTTGTTATTTTAATGTTTGAGGAAAAATAATTTGATCCTCTTTACGTATGTGCGTCGTTGTTGGTGTGTTGGAGAAAGTGTGTTGCGTGGAATCCAAAAGAAAGCAGACAAACAAACCGAGAGCATTTCCGAAGAAGGGAGTTTTGCTTTTTGAGAAGAGAATTTATCCTTGGAGAGAATGTTGTGCTCCGCGATATTGTGGTAAGATTGTATTATTATAGTTTTCTTTTTTGTGTTATATTCAAAGGAAGTATTTTGTGTTGCTTTTGTAAGGTTGACCATTTTTTTCAGTTTTGGAAATAATACAGAAGATTATGTGTGGTGTGTCGTTGTGATATTTTAGGAATGCAGTGTGTGTGTGTGTGTGTGTGTGTGTGTGTGTGTGTGTGTGTGTGTGTGTGTGTGATCGTACGCGTATGTGCAACAGTAGAAATTTTACTGTGACAGTTTGAAGGATGAAATACGGCGAATGGAGGTTGGCGAAAGAAGGAAAATGAAGATATGAATTACGGGATTGAAAAGAAGAAAAACTGCGTGACAAGATAAAAGGGAAAAGTTAATTGGGTCTTGAGTGATGCCGTTATTTTTTTTTTTTTTTGTCCTGTGGTGAAAATATGAAAGCATGGCTCAGTATAAGTAGGAAAGAGATATAAAAGGAAGCGTTAAGTGTGTTTTGCGGAATGAGAATTGAGTAGAATTTTCATGCAACATTTATGTATTTTTCGTGTCGAGGTAAAAAGAAAATAATCGTGGTTTAGCGTAAGTAGAAAATAAACAGAAGAAAACGGTAATTGTATTATGCGTTAATTTCTTTATTTCTTTCTTTATTTTTGTCTGTGTCTTGTCTGTACCCTTGTATCAATCTGTCAGTTGCCCTCTTTGTTTGTATGTTTATTTCTGTGTCTGTCTGTCTAAGTCTGTCTTTATCTGTCTGTCTCCTTGCCTGATTTGTTTTAAGAGAAGTTTAGAATTACATTTTTAGTTATGATTGTTGTTATTATTGTTAAGGGTAGTGATACTTGTCTTTTCTTCTTCTTCTTCTTCTTCTTCTTCTTCTTCTTCTTCTTCTCCATCTTCATCTTCATCTTCTTCTTCTCCATGTTATTATTGTTACTTTTATTGTTTTTCTCATGCTTCCTTGTGAGTACAGCTTCAATACTCCCTCCACCACCACCACCGTCATGTCCACTAATATAACACGAGTGGATGGTGGTGATGGTGGCGGTAGTGGTTTAATGAGGTGGTGGTGTATAGGTCAAGACAACTTGAGAACCCATGACCTACACTCCTGTGGACGGAGCGTGGAATGGCTTCAAGAACAAACTCCTGGAGGCAGAGAAAACAACTGTTCCCATGAAGACAAGGAAAACAAATAATGCCACAAGCCCACCATGGATGAATACCCAGGTTCGACGGGCGATTAATTTAAAGAAGAGAAAATACAACTCGCTCAAAGAAAACGGCACTGACGAGGCACGCGAACAATACCATCAAAGCCTCAGAGCTTGCAGAACACTCATTCGCCAGCGTAAACGCGACTATGAAAAGCAAATTGCACGCGAAGCCAAGTCCAACCCGAAAAAGTTGTTCACGTATATAAGAACCAAAAAGAAGACAAAAAGCAACATCGGTCCCTTAAAAGATGAAAGTGACGTACTAACACAGAACAGTAGACAAATGGTCGAAATCCTAAACAAAAACTTCGCGTCTGTGTTCACGGTCGAGAATACCCAGTCCGTACCCAAGAGCCCTACCCCACCGATGGGAATCACTCCCCTAGAAATTGGCACAATCGAAGAACGGGATGTGAAGAAGTACCTAGACAAACTCGAGACAAACAAGTCCACCGGACCCGACGACTTGTCACCCAGGCTGCTCAAGGAACTCAAGCAGCAAGTCCTCAAGCCACTCACCACCATCTACAATCTGTCACTACAACAAAACAAAGTCCCAAAAGACTGGAAACAAGCGAATGTAACTCCGATCTACAAAAAGGGAAACAAAAGTGTGGCCCTAAACAACAGACCAATCAGCCTGACCTCTGTGGCGGGAAAAATCCTCGAGAAGATCATCAGAGACAAACTCGTTAGGTTCCTTGAAGACAACAACATCATTTCCGATGCTCAGCACGGTTTCAGGAACAAGCGCTCATGCTTAACCAATTTATTGGACTTCTTCCAAGGTATCTATGAAAACTGGGATAATCATATCCCCAGTGATGTTATATATCTAGACTTTCAGAAAGCCTTTGACAAAGTGCCACACGAAAGACTACTCAAGAAACTCAAGTCGGCGGGATTAGGCGGCAATCTGACAGCTTGGATCAAGGACTGGCTCACTGGAAGAAAACAACGAGTTGTACTCAACGGACAGGCCTCCGAGTGGCTCCCGGTCACAAGAGGAGTGCCACAGGGGTCAGTGCTGGGACCCATACTTTTCAGCATTTATATCAACGACCTAGAACAAGGATTGAAATCCAATCTTTCAAAATTTGCCGACGACACAAAGGTGGGTGGGAAGGCCCTCACAACGGCAGACTGCAAAATTATCCAGAGAGACCTGGACCAGATCACTCGGTAGTTAGAAAAATGGCAGATGTCCTTCAACACTGCCAAATGTAAAGTAATGCATATCGGATCCAGAAACAGCAACCACACATACCACATGGGTGGCGAACCACTACATGTTGTGCAAGAGGAAAGAGACCTCGGGGTCACCATCAGCAGTGACTTGAAACAAATAAAACACTGCAAGTCCGCCTGTAAGAAAGCCAATACAATGCTTGGGTTCATATCGAGGAACTTCGAATACAAGACGCCGGGAGTTATGTTATCCTTGTACAATTCGCTGGTAAGGCCCCACCTGGAATACGCCGTGCAATTCTGGTCTCCTAATTACAGGAAAGACATTGAATTACTTGAGAGAGTACAGCGCCGCGCCACGAAGATGATACCATCACTGAGGACGAAGCCCTATGAAGAGCGACTCGAGCGACTCAACCTCTTCACGTTGGAAAAGAGACGCCTGCAGGGAGACATGATACAAGTCTTTAAGTACCTGAACAAGCTCAGCAACGTTGATCACTCCAAACTCTTCACGCTACAAACCAACCTGAGAACAAGAAACAACGGAAAAAACAATTCAAGCAAAGCGATGCAATACCGACATCGGCAGGAGTTATTTCTCGAATAGAGTTGTTCGCCACTGGAACAGCCTTCCTGCAGAAGTGGTTAGCGCAGAGACCATCAACTCCTTCAAGAAACGCATTGATCGCCACTTTGCTGCATCGGGGGTGAACTGAACGTTCCCAAGAGTAGATACACAAGTGCTTTAATCCTTCCCTGCAAGCCACTCCTATGGCAAACGGATTGATTGAATCACTGAACGCAGGCAGCCTAGTAATGAGCCAACAGGCTTTCTGCTGCCTGCTAGTCCATGTTTCCATGTTTCCGCTGCCCGCCCATCCATCTCCTCCTCGTCCTCCTCCTTCATTTCCTCCTCCTCCTCCTCCTCCTCTGCTTCTTCTTCTACGCCTTTTTCATCTTCTTCTTCTTCTTTTTCTTCTCCTTCTTCCTCCTAATCCTCCTCCTCCTCCTCCTCCTCCTCCTCCTCCTCCTCCTCATCATCATCATCATCATCATCATCATCATCATCATCATCATCATCATCATCTTCTTCTTCTTCTTCTTCTTCTTCTTCTTCTTCTTCTTCTTCTTCTTCTTCTTCTTCTTTCTCTTCACTTCCTCCTCCTCCTCCTCCTCCACCTCCTCCTCCTCCTCCTCCTCCTCCTCCTCTTTCTCCTCCTCTTCCTCCTCCTCTTCCTCCTCCTCCTTCTCCTCCATAGCTTGCAGTCGTAGGCGGAAGACCATCCTCCCAGCCATCTCCTGTGAAGACGGATCACACTTCTCCGGAACAAGGGCCAACACCAAGATTAACATAAAACTGGTGGGTGACAGCATTGTTAGAGGACAATTGACTGAGTTGTGTGGACAAAGTATCAAGAACAGACGTTACTGTATTCCTGGTGCAAAACTACAAGATATAGAAGAAGCGGCAGACTTTTTCTCAGACCGCACTGAACAGGACACTCTCTTTGTTTTGCACGCTGGAACGAGCAACGTTCAAACAATGCGCACGGAGGAAATTCTAGCTGACTACCGACGAGTAATCCGCCGCTACAAGGAAAAGTCACGCCACATCATTGTCTCCGGGATTCTTCCGAGAATCAACGCCTTCACAGGCTTCCACAGAAAGGGGTCAAACATCAACAACAGATTGAAGCACCTCTGTCAGGACGAGGAGGTTTCGTTCGCAAATGTGTGGGATCATTTCTATGATAACCCCGACCTTTTCCGTCCTGACGGTCCTCACCTCAATGCGATTGGTAGGTTGCTGAACGAGGAGGTACTTTTGTACTCAAAAAACTCCGAACGCGGGAGAGGCACCAAAGTACCGTAAACAACCAAACAGTAGAGACTGCTCATCATACACCAAGGCCCCCAACAGAAAACACACGCAGACACCAGACTACTGTGCCTCGAAGCGTTGAAGTCAAAAAGGACATTTATGTCCTATACACCAACGCGCGGAGCTTCATACCAAAACGGGATGAGTTACTTGCCTACGTTGACGTAGAAAGACCGGACGTGATTGCCATCACCGAAACGTGGGCCACCTTTGACCACCTAATGACCGAATTCTCAATTTCGGGATACGAAAGCTTCTACAAAAACAGACTTCACAAGAAAGGAGGAGGTGTTATATGTTACGCCAAGAACAAATACCCTGCCGTGGAAATAACCAAAGAAGACTCAGATAAATATGACACTGTATATGTTGAACCGGAGACTAGCAAGCACAACAAAATAACGATTGGAACCGTTTACAGACCTCCAAAGCAACAAGCAGCGGACGACGCAGCGCTGTACGAGGAAATTCACATCATAACACAAAACTAAAAAATTGTCATTATCGGGAACTTTAACTGTGCCAGCATTGACTGGACCACGATGATTGGAGATCGGGAGGGTAACAGACTACTCGAAATGTTAGAGGTCATTTTTCTAACTCAGATTGTTACCCAACCGACATGGGAAAATAACTTATTAGACCTAGAACTCGTGAGTGATTCCGATCTCACACGTGAATGTCAAGTCGGCGAAAAACTGGATGGTTGCAACCATCACCTAATTCGCCTAAAGATCAGAACAGATCATGAACTCACCGAAAACACGTCCAAGACTCCAGACTACAATGGAGTCAATTTTAATTCTGTTCGTGAGCTGCTAACCCAGACAACTTGGGAACCCATGAACTTCACTCCTGTGGACGGCGCGTGGAACGCCTTCAAGAACAAACTCCTGAAGGTAGAGAGAACAACTGTTCCCATGAAGACAAGGAGAACAAATAATGTCATAAGCCCACCATGGATGACTACCCAAGATCGACGGGCGATTAATTTAAAGAAGAAAAAATACAACTTGCTGAAGGAAAACAGCACTGACGAGGCACGCGAACAGTACCATCAAAGCCTCAGAGTTTGCAGAACTCTCATTCACCAGCGTAAACGCGACTATGAAAAACAAATTGCACGCGAAGCCAAGTCCAACCCGAAAAAGTTCTTCACGTATATAAAAACCAAAAAGAAGACAAAAAGCAATATCGGTCCCTTAAAAGATGAAAGTGACGTACTAACGGAGGACAGCAGACAAATGGTCGAAATCCTAAACAAAAACTTCGCGTCAGTGTTCACGGTCAAGAACACCCAGTCCGTATCCGAGAGCCCTACCCATCCGATGGGAATCACTCCCCTAGAAACTGGCACAATCAACGAACGAGATGTGAAAAAGTATCTAGACAAACTCCTGACAAACAAGTCCACCGGACCCGACGACTTGTCACCCAGGCTGCTCAAGGAACTCAAGCAGCAAATCCTCAAGCCACTCACCGCCATCTACAATCTTTCACTACAACAAAACAAAGTCCCAAAAGACTGGAAACAAGCGAACGTAACACCATTCTACAAAAAGGGAGACAAAAGTGTGGCCCTAAACTACAGACCAATCAGCCTGACCTCAGTGGTGGGAAAAATCCTCGAGAAGAGCATCAGATACAAACTCGTTAGGTTCCTTGAAGACAACGCCATTTTCGATGCTCAGCACGGTTTCAGGAACAAGCGCTCATGCTTAACCAATTTACTGGACTTCTTCCAAGGTATCTATGAAAACTGGGATATTCATATCCCCAGTGATGTTATATATCTAGACTTTCAGAAAGCCTTAGACAAAGTGCCACACAAAAGACTCCTCAAGAAACTTAAGTCGGCGGGGTTAGGCGACAATCTGACAGCGTGGATCAAAGACTGGCTCACTGGAAGAAAATAACGGGTTGTACTCAACGGACAGGCCTCCGAGTGGCTCCCGGTCACAAGTGGAGTGCCACAGGAGTCAGTGCTGGGACCCATACTTTTCATCATATATATCAACGACCTAGAACTAGGATTAAAATCCAATTTTTCAAAATTTGCCGACGACACAAAGGTGGGTGGGAAGGCCCACACGACGGCAGACTGCGAAATTATCCCCAGAGACCTGGACCAGATCACTCGGTGGTCAGAAAAATGGCAGATGTCCTTCAACACTACCAAATGTAAAGTAATGCATATCGGATCCAGAAACAGCAATCACACATACCAAATTGGTGGCGATCCACTACATGTAGTGCAAGAGGAAAGAGACCTCGGGGTCACCATCAGCAGTGACTTGAAACAAACAAAACACTGCAAGTCCGCCTGTAAGAAATTCAATTCAGTGCTTGGGTTCATAGCGAGGAACTTCGAATACAAGACGCCGGGAGTTATGTTATCCTTGTATAATTCGCTGGTAAGGCCCCACCTGGAATACGCCGTGCAATTCTGGTCTCCTAATTACAGGAAAGACATTGAATTACTTGAGAGAGTACAGCGCCGCGCCACGAAGATGATACCATCACTGAGGACGAAGCCCTATGAAGAGCGACTCGAGCGACTCAACCTCTTCACGTTGGAAAAGAGACGACTGCGGGGAGACATGATACAAGTCTTTAAGTACCTGAACAAGCTCAGCAACGTTGATCACTCCAAACTCTTCACGCTACAAACCAACCTGAGAACAAGAAACAACGGAAAAAACAATTCAAGCAAAGCGATGCAATACCGACATCGGCAGGAATTATTTCTCGAATAGAGTTGTTCGCCACTGGAACAGCCTTCCTGCAGAAGTGGTTAGCGCAGAGACCATCAACTCCTTCAAGAAACGCATTGATCGCCACTTTGCTGCATCGGGAGTGAACTGAACGTACCCAAGAGTAGATACACAAGTGCTTTAATCCTTCCCTGCAAGCCACTCCTATGGCAAACGGATTGATTAAAGCACTGAACACAGGCAGCCTAGTAATGAGCCAACAGGCTTTCTGCTGCCTGCTAGTCCATGTTTCCATGTTTCCATGTTAACCTTTCCCTTTCCTCCACCGCTTTCCCTTCCCCTCATCTCTACTCTCTCCTTTCCCCTCTCTTCTATCTCTTTGGCCTTTCACCCCTTCCCTCACCCTTTCCCTCTATCTGCTCGCTTCATTCTCCTCTCTTGCTCTCTCACCCCAACACTCCCCTCTTTCCTTCTTCACCTCCCCCCCTTCCTCTCCTCTTCCCATAGCGACAGAGGAAAAAAATGGAGGTAAATAGTCCATAACACGGTCCATAGAGGAAAACATTGGGATAAACAACCCTTTGATTCTTTGAAAGAGGAAGCAAAAAATAGAAACAAAGAAAACAAAAGGGAAGGAAGAAAGAAAATATGAATAGAAAAGTAAAAAAAGAAGAGAGAAGAAGAAAGAGGGAAAGAAAGAAAGATGAATTCACTAAGTCTTTCTGAGTGTATGAAAAAAGAAAATAATGGAAAATTAAAAATACAGAGGAGAAGAGAGAAAGAAGAAGAAAGAGGGAAAGAAAGAAAAGCGAATATACGAACTCCTAAAGGAAAAAAAATGTAGATAAAGAAGTTTACGAAATATACAACCTCGAGTTAAAGATCAACGAAGAAAACTAAAAATAAAAAAAAACACCACGATTAAAGAAATATATCATGGTAAAATTAGCAGATACATAACTTATCACCTCAGTTAAGTATGGACGAATATGTAATCGAATAAAACGTAACTAAATAAACTTGAATAAATTACATAAGTACATTAATTTTAGAGCGAATCGCACCTGCCAAGTCTGATTAATTTTGGTGGACGTAAAATTAACCACGGCCAGAGAGAGAGAGAGAGAGAGAAAGAGAGAGAGAGAGAGGAATGAAAATATTGTTATTTTTCTTGATGCAGTTTACATTTTTCCTTTATTTTATTTTTTTTGTTCCTCATTATTTTCCTTCCCACGCGAATACCGTTTCTTTTTTTTTAATATATGTTTAATTTCGTGAATGTTGGTATTTTATTGCTGTTAATTGCCGTCATCATCATCGTCACCATCATTATCATCATCGTCTTCCTGAGTATTAGTATTGGTTTTCTTTGTTCCTCTTTTTTTTTGTCATAATTTCGTGTTCATCATTATCTTTCCTGTTCCAGTTTTTAATCTTTTTTTTTTTTTGTTATCGTTCTGTCTGTTAATCTTGTCCTGTGTGTGTGTGTGTGTGTGTGTGTCCTTATCATTACCTGAAGGTGTCACGGGGCCGGAGAAGTGACCACAATGAACTGTTATCACCTGAGTTGTTTTTACCTGGAGTTATTGTTCACCTGTATCACATCTCTCTCTCTCTCTCTCTCTCTCTCTCTCTCTCTCTCTCTCTCTCTCTCTCTCTCTCTCTCTCTCAAATTAAATTCGTAAGAAAAACAGTTTAAGAATGCTTAAAATTTTCCCTGCTTCCAAGGATTTTTTTATTTTATTTTGATCCAGCTTTATTTATTTGTATTTCAACGATTTATTAACTTACTTGTGTTTATTTGTTTGTCTTTTTGTACATTCTTTCTGCCCTATTTCTTTTTTTTATTACCTCTTTTTGATTCTTATGTTGACCTCAAATGACCTCTCGCCACCCGACTACCTTGGATACGTTATCTTTCTTTTTGCTACCTGTGCCACTCACGCTCCCTCCCCCCCCCCTCCACCCACATACACACGCCAGACACCCCTCTTTTTTGCGTGCCCCCGTGTCTACGTCTGTCTTCGTCCATTGTCCGTGCTTTTTTTCTTAACTTATCTAAGGCTGTTTTGTCCCCTCACCCACCTCACCTCACCTTACCTTACCTTACCTTACCTTACCTGATCTGACCTCACCTCACCTCACTTCGTATAAACTCACCTCACCTCATTTCATTTACCTTGTATTGCCTTGCCTTAACTCATCTTACTCTACCTTACCTGATCTGATCTCACCTCACCTCACCTCACTTCATATCAACTCACCTCACTTAATTTCACTTACCTTGCCTTGCCTTAACTCACCTTACTCTACCTTACCTGATCTGACCTCACCTCACCTCACTTCATTTAACTTACCTTGCCTTGCCTTAACTCACCTTACTCTACCTTACCTGACCTGACCTCACCTCACCTCACTTCATTTCACTTACCTTGCCTTAACTCACCTTATTCTACCTCATCTCATCTTACCTGAGCTGACCTCACCTCACCTCACTTCATATCAACTCACCTCACTTCATTTCACTTACTTTGCCTTGCCTTAACTCACCTTATTCTACCTTACCTTATCTTACCTCACCTGAACTCACTTCATATCAACTCACCTCACTTCATTTCACTTACTTTGCCTTGCCTTAAATCACCTTATTCTACCTTACCTTATATTGCCTGATCTGACCTCACTTCATCTCATATCAACGCACCTCACTTCACTTCATCTTACTTTACCTTACCTGCCTGAACTGAACACAGCGCACCTTACCTTATCTTACACTCCTTAATCTTTCAGTTCACCTCGGGTCTTCAAGGTGATAGGACGTGCTCTGACTAGCTCTTGGGATGACCATGTCTGGTGGGATGAGTTACAGTGGTGCAGTGAGGGGAGGAGGCGGGGCCGGTGGGGGTACAGTTGAGTTAGTGAATTCTCTCTTGAAGAGAATAGAAGAGTTGGAGATGACTGTGGAGGCCATGAGGAAGGAAAATCAAATCCTTCGTTCATCAGGTCCTCAGACAGACGATGCACATAGTACACCGCCACAAGATGGGGGCTGGCAGGTAGTCCGGAGCCCTGACAACTGCTTGAGGTTGAAAAGGTCCAATCCTGCGGGTGTGGAGTGCCGCAACTCCTTCCAGGCTCTCTCTGAGCCTAGGGAGGAGGAAGGATTGGAGGAGCAGGAGGTGAAGGAGAGGAGGGCAGATGACAAATCCCTGCCCAGAGGTAACATTTTGGTTGTTGGGGATAGCCAGGTCAGGTTGTTAGATAGGGCCTTCTGTGCTAAAGATAGGACACGTAGGACCAGGGTGTGTTTTCCAGGGGCGGGGATTAAGGATGTCAGCGATAGGATAGAGTCGTGCATGTCAGGCGAGGGAGTCAAACCCATCGTCTGCCCGAGCGTGGGAGGGAACGACATAGGCAGGTTAGGTAGCGAACAGCTTCTGCGTCGTTACAGTGAGGTTCTTAGAAGAATTACGTCCAAGGGCGGGGTTCCTGTGGTGTGTGGGGTCCTGCCAAGGCGGCGGGTTGGTGGCATTTGGCTGCCCAGGGCTATTGCATTAAACTGCTGGTTGGCAGATTATTGCAAATCCAAAGGATGGACATTTGTCGACGACTGGGACCGTTTCTTTGGCAAAAGCCACCTATACCAGGGGGACGGGGTCCACCTTTCATGGGAGGGGGTACATATCTTGTCTGATGCCCTTGAACGTGGATTGGGGGCCCTGCAGGGCTTTTTAGGGTAAGTAAGAAGGAGCCTAAGATGGCAATACCAAGTGGGAGCACTAAAAGTTGTAGTGATAATAGCAGCTAAAGAGTAAGGCAAGGGGTAGGTCTAAATGTGTACTATACAAACAGTAGAAGTATTAGGAATAAGATAGATTTATTGAGGGGAAAGGCGTGCGTAGAGAAGTTTGATATGATAACTATCACAGAGTCATGGATAAACACTGCAGACAGACACTTTCTCCCAGAATTAGAGATTGAAGGGTATGAATTATTCCACCAAGATCGAATAGGCAGGAAGGGGGGTTGGGTCGCACTCTTCGTCAGGGACAATCTTAAGTGTGTCATTAACAACTCAATCAAGGAAGATAGCAATACAGAATCCCTCTGGGTAGAAACAATTGGTAGGAAGGAGAAGTTTGTCAACGGAGTACTTTACAGACCGCCCACCCTTACCAGGGACAGTAGCCAGCCCCTTTTACAGGAAATTAGTAGGGCGTCAAGATATAGGAATGTGTGTGTAATTGGGGATTTCAATTATAGGAACACAGAGTGGGATACTTTATCCGGAGACCAAGAGGCACAGGATTTGTTAGATGTGATACAGGATAGTTTCCTTAAGCAGTTAAATAGAACACCAACGAGGGAAGAAAATATTTTGGATTTGTTGTTAACTAATAGAGAGGACATAGTAAGCAACATTGAGGTTGGGAATTCATTAGGTAACAGTGATCATAAGGAAATTAGATTTAATATTAAATGGGAGGATAGAGTCAGCAGTAACAACACATTAATACCTGACTTCAGGAAGGCAGACTACGAGGGGTTAAGAAAGCACCTGCAGAGGCCTAGGGGAGTGAGATCAGAAGTAGGTCAGGACCCAGAGCAGGGAGGGGCGGTAATCTCTGGTGAGGTCACTAGTCAGGTCAGTAGCTTGGAGGGAGAGTACAATAGTCTGGTCAGGGAGAATAAACTAGGGCAGAAACAGTTTATACCTCACAGGGAAGTCAGGTCAACAGGTAATTACCCGCGATGGATGACAGACAGGCTAAAAACTGAGATAGGAAGGAAAAGAGGACTATATGTTAGAATCAAAAGGGGGGAAACTCACCTAAGGGATAGTTACAACGAATTAGCTAGAACAGTAAAGAAGAACACGCTTATGGCAAAACGTAATTATGAGATTAGAATTGCCAGGAAAGCAAAGACCAATCCAAAGGGCTTCTTTCAGCTTTATAAGACCAAGGTTAGGGATAAGATAGGGCCGCTTAAGTCAGGAGAAACACTGATTGATAGTGATGAGGAAATGAGCGAGACGTTAAATAGATATTTCTTAACTGTATTTACCAAGGAAAGATTAGATGATATACCTCAGGGAGAACAGATCTACAGGGGAGAAGAGGTAGAAGGATTAACCGACATCAACGTAAGTAGGGAGCTCGTGATTAGACAGATAGATAGACTTAAAGTAACAAAGGCGCCAGGACCAGATGAACTTTTTCCCAGGGTAATAAAGGAATGTGAGACTGAAATCAGTGGGCAGTTAACATAAGTATTTAGGAAGTCGCTAGACACAAGGGTGGTGCCTGTTTCATGGAGGCAGGCACACGTTACTCCAATATTTAAGAAGGGTGACAAATCTTCTATGGAAAACGGTAAAGACTCGTATTAGGTCCGTGCCAGTATCTCATAATCTACTTTATGAAACATCAGTATCTCTTCATATATCTTTTCTACAAACCCTCAACAGTCATGGAAATGCTTTGAAAATCCAATTCAAGGACTTTTTTTTTACTCTTGAAAATCTGGCGGCGGCCGCGACGACGCTGCAGCCGCCGCAGCCGTAAAATAGCTCGCAGAGGGTTTAGGGTCGGGGAGCATATTTCAACTACTCCAACCGAACTTTACGACCTACTAACGGGGGGGCTGCGCCACCCTCGACCCCCCCCCTGGACCCCCCCCACATGTATATGTGACTTATTTCAGCAAGGAGGTATTTCTCGCAGCACCGGCTGCACCGTCGCCAGAAGAAGCGACGCGCTTTCGTAAACATTATCCCCTATTTTCAGGAGTAAAAAAAAAGTCCTTGAATTGGATTTTCAAAGCGTTTCCATGACTGTTGAAGGTTTGTAGAAAAGATATATGAAGAGATACTGATGTTTCATAAGGTAGGTAATGAGATACTGGCACGGACCTAAAACGAATCTTAACCTGGAAAACTATAGGCCGATAAGTTTGACGTCAATATTAGGTAAAATGATTGAGTCAGTAATAACTGATAGTATTAGGGACCATATTGACAGACATAATTTAATTCACGACTTAGCATGGGTTTATTAAAGGAAAGTCGTGCCTCTCTAATCTTATATCCTTTTACAATAGGGTATACGAGGCAGCTGACAATGATGAGAGGTATGATGTAGTTTATCTTGATTTTAGTAAGGCCTTCGATAAGGTAGCTCACAAGACACTGTTCGATAAAGTCAGGGCTCATGGAATAAGAGGGAAGGTATTTGATTGAATTAAGGTGTGGATTAGCGACAGGAAACAGAGGATTACCATTAACAGTAAAAAATCCGAATGGGGTAATGTTACCAGTGGGGTTCCTCAAGGTTCAGTTTTAGGCCCGCTTCTATTCTTTATCTACATCAATGACATAGACAATGGGATAACTAGTGACATAGGTAAATTTGCAGATGACACCAAAATAGGACGCACTATTAGGACAGGGGAAGATGCTAGAGCACTGCAGGAGGATCTCAACAAGCTGTCAGCTTGGTCTGAGAAATGGCAAATGAATTTTAACATCACCAAGTGTAGCGTACTTAGAGTAGGAACACGCAACCCATTACACGGGTATAGTTTAGACTCCACAGCGATAGGTAGATCAGTGTGTGAAAGGGATTTGGGAGTGTTAGTGAACTCTGACCTAAAACTAAGGAAGCAATGTATTAGTGCGAGGAATAGGGCGAACAGGGTATAAGGCTTTATTAACAGGACGGTAACCAACAGGAGTGCAGAGGTAATCCTCAGACTCTAGTTAACGTTAGTTAGGCCACACTTAGATTATGCTGTCCAGTTTTGGTGCCCACACTACAGAATGGACATCATCTTGCTAGAATCAGTTCAGAGGAGGATGACCAAGATGATTCAGGGGCTGAGGAACCTCCCTTATCAAGATAGTCTGAAATATCTAAACTTACATTCACTAGAAACATGGAAACATGGAAACATGGACTAGCAGGCAGCAGAAAGCCTGTTGGCTCATTACTAGGCTGCCTGCGTTCAGTGATTTAATCAATCCGTTTGCCACAGGAGTGGCTTGCAGGGAAGGATTAAAGCACTTGTGTACCTACTCTTGGGAACGTTCAGTTCACTCCTGTTGCAGCAAAGTGGCGATCAATGCGTTTCTTGAAGGAGTTGATGGTCTCTGCGCTAACCACTTCTGCAGGAAGGCTGTTCCAGTGGCGAACAACTCTATTCGAGAAATAACTCCTGCCGATGTCGGTATTGCATCGCTTTGCTTGAATTGTTTTTCCGTTGTTTCTTGTTCTCAGGTTAGTTTGTAGCGTGAAGAGTTTGGAGTGATCAACGTTGCTGAGCTTGTTCAGGTACTTAAAGACTTGTATCATGTCTCCCCGCAGTCGTCTCTTTTCCAACGTGAAGAGGTTGAGTCGCTCGAGTCGTTCTTCATAGGGTTTCGTCCTCAGTGATGGTATCATCTTCGTGGCGCGGCGCTGTACTCTCTCAAGTAATTCAATGTCTTTCCTGTAATTAGGAGACCATAATTGCACGGCGTATTCCAGGTGGGGCCTTACCAGCGAATTATACAAGGATTGCAGTGTTTTGTTTGTTTCAAGTCACTGCTGATGGTGACCCCGAGGTCTCTTTCCTCTTGCACAACATGTAGTGGTTCGCCACCCATGTGGTATATGTGGTTGCTGTTTCTGGATCCGATATGCATTACTTTACATTTGGTAGTGTTGAAGGACATCTGCCATTTTTCTGACCACCGAGTGATCTGGTCCAGGTCTCTCTGGATAATTTCGCAGTCTGCCGTCGTGAGGGCCTTCCCACCCACCTTTGTGTCGTCGGCAAATTTTGAAAGATTGGATTTTAATCCTAGTTCTAGGTCGTTGATATATATGATGAAAAGTATGGGTCCCAGCACTGACCCCTGTGGCACTCCACTTGTGACCGGGAGCCACTCGGAGGCCTGTCCGTTGAGTACAACTCGTTGTTTTCTTTCAGTGAGCCAGTCTTTGGTCCACGCTGTCAGATCGTCGCCTAATCCCGCCGACTTAAGTTTCTTGAGGAGTCTTTCATGTGGCACTTTGTCAAAGGCTTTCTGAAAGTCTAGATAAATAACATCACTGGGGATATGATTATCCCAGTTTTCATAGATACCTTGGAAGAAGTCCAATAAATTGGTTAAGCATGAGCGCTTGTTCCTGAAACCGTGCTGAGCATCGGAAATGATGTTGTTGTCTTCAAGGAACCTAACGAGTTTGTCTCTGATGATCTTCTCGAGGATTTTTCCCGCCACTGAGGTCAAGCTGATTGGTCTGTAGTTTAGGGCCACACTTTTGTCTCCCTTTTTGTAGATCGGTGTTACGTTCGCTTGTTTCCAGTCTTTCGGGACTTTGTTTTGTTGTAGTGACAGATTGTAGATGGCGGTGAGTGGCTTGAGGATTTGCTGCTTGAGTTCCTTGAGCAGCCTGGGTGACAAGTCGTCGAGTCCGGTAGACTTGTTTGTCTCGAGTTTGTCTAGGTACTTTTTCACATCCCGTTCGTCGATTGTACCAATTTCTAGGGGAGTGATTCCCATCGGTGGGGAAGGGCTCTCGGGTACGGACTGGGTATTCTCGACCGTGAACACAGACGCGAAGTTCCTGTTTAGGATTTCGACCATTTGTCTACTGTCCTGTGTTAGTACGTCACTTTCATCTTTTAGGGGACCGATATTGCTTTTTGTCTTCTTTTGGTTCTTATGTACGTGAAGAACTTTTCGGTTGGACTTGGCTTCGCGTGCAATTTGCTTTTCATAGTCACGTTTACTCTGGCGAATGAGTGTTCTGCAAGCTCTGAGGCTTTGATGGTACTGTTCGCGTGCCTCGTCAGTGCTGTTTTCCTTTAGCAAGTTGTATTTTCTCTTCTTCAAATTAATCGCCCGTCGAACTTGGGTAGTCATCCATGGTGTGCTTGTGGCATTATTTGTTCTCCTTGTCTTCATGGGAACAGTCGTTCTCTCTACCTCCAGGAGTTTGTTCTTAAAGCCGTTCCAAGCGCCGTCCACCGGAGTGAGGTTCACGGGTTCCCAAGTTGTCTGGGTTAGCAGCTCACGAGCGAAGTTAAAATTGGCTTTTTTGTAGTCTGGAATCTTGGACATGTTTTCGGTGAGTTCATGGCCTGTTCTGATTTTTAGGCGAATTAGGTGATGGTCGCAACCATCCAGTTTTTCGCCGACTTGACATTCACGTGTGAGATCTGAATCACTCACGAGTACTAGGTCTAATAAGTTATTTTCCCTCGTCGGTTGGGTAACAATCTGAGTAAGAAAATTGTCCTCTAACATTTCGAGCAATCTGTTACCCTCCCGATCTCCAATCATCGTGGTCCAGTCAATGTTGGAAAAGTTAAGTCCCCGATAATGACTGACTGTTTGCTTTGTGTTATGGTGTGAATTTCCTCGTACAGCGCTTCGTCGTCCGCTGCTTGTTGCTTTGGAGGTCTGTAAACGGTTCCAATCGTTATTTTGTTGTGCTTGCTAGTCTCCAGTTCAACATATACAGTGTCATATTTCTCTGAGTCTTCTTTGGTTATTTCCACGGCAGGGTATTTGTTCTTGACGTAACAGATAACACCTCCTCCTTTCTTGTGAAGTCTGTTTTTGTAGAAGCTCTCGTATCCCGGAATTGAGAATTCGGTCATTAGGTGGTCAGAGGTGGCCCACGTTTCGGTGATGGCAATCACGTCCGGACTTTCTACATCAGCATAGGCAAGTAACTCATCCCGTTTGGGTATTAAGCTCCGCGCGTTGGTGTATAGGACAGAAATGTCCTTCTTGACTTCAACGCTTCGCGGCACAGTAGTCTGGTGTCTGGGGGCCTTGGACGAAGAGTGCGGGGAGATCTGATAGAAGTTTTCAAATGGGTCAATGGTTACAACAAAGGCGATATAATTAAAGTACTGAAAATTAGCCTGCAGGATAGAACACGCAGTAATGGATTTAAATTAAAAAAGTATAGATTTAGGAGAGAGATAGGCAAGCATTGGTTTAGTAATAGGGTGGTGGGGGAATGGAATAGACTCAGCAATCACATAGTTAGTGCAGGGACGATAGTTTGTTTTAAGAGTAGACTCGATAGCTACATGGACGAGGACGACAGATGGCAGTGAGGTGTGGATGCAGTAAGGAGACAGGGTACTGGAGCGTACGCCCATACCGAAGGTAAACGAGGATCAAGCCTCTACCTCTAACCCCTGAAACTACACCTCATCCATCGTGAGTAGTGGGGAGGATTCTGGAGCTGCCCTGTGTAGGCCACTCGGCCCCTTGCAGTTTCCCTATGTTCTTATCTTCTTATGTTATGTGTAGCGCGTGCTCAGGTAAACAGTACTTTTTTTTTCCCACGACTACACTTTTCCTTCATGCTCTTCCTTCTCCCTTTTTCTTTACTTTTTTTATTGGTCTTCTTCGTGGTGGTGCCTCTGGACCGTTGCGCAAGTTTTATTTTTAGTGTGTGTCTCTTTTTATTGTTTGTACCTGTGTCCTCACCTCTGTTGCTCTTATTTGTAGTCAAGAAGAAAACAAAGAAAATAATTACCGCTTCTTCATCCTGGTTACGAAATATCAGGGAAAACAGGAGGGAGGGGGGATGTGTGTGTGTGTGTGTGTGTGTGTGTGTGTGTGTGTGTGTGTGTGTGTGTAACTTGTCATTCTTCGCTTCTGAGCTGCCGGCGACCTGATTCTTACAAGGAGGAGAATAGGAGGAGGAGAGGAGATAACAGGAGGAGGATGAGGAGGGGGAAAACAATAAAAGTGAAACAATCCTCCCTGCTGCCCATTATGACACACACACACACACACACACACACACACAGACAAGCACCAGACAATAATGTGAGAACGATGTCAAGGTTATGGTTTTGCGTGCATGTGTGTGTGTGTGTGTGTGTGTGTGTGTGTGTGTGTGTGTGTGTGTGTGTGTGTGTGTGTGTGTGTGTGTGTGTGTGTGTGTGTGTGTGTGTGTGTTTAGATCATCACCTCATTCACCACCACCACCACCACAGCGCAGTAAGTGCGTGGTCTCGGCAATCCGTATAAAAGATATTCTCCATGGTTTTATAAGTGCTGGACTCCCTGTCGCCACCCCGAAAGAGCTTGGCGCTACTTACGTACTTGTGTACTTGTGGTTCTTTTTCCTTTCCTGCCAGCTTTGGCTGGAGGGAGGGGTGGGGGTGGGGATGAGCCTTCGCCTTTGCTGTCCTTCAGCTTCCACCTTTGATTAGATAGTTAGTGTAGCTTGTCACAAACAGCCTCGTAAGGACCAGCAGGTCTGCTGTTGTTTGTTCTTCCTTTGTGTTTCTTTGTTTGTGTGTGTTGGAAGAAGGAAGCAGGGAGGCCTTCCCTTGAGTGTGTGACCTCGACTATCTGTAGGCCTCCTCCTCCTCCTCATTTTTTATGAGATGTATTTAGGCAGTGTGCGTTGGGAGCCTAATGGGAGGTGAGGAAGCAGAATGTTCTCAGGTGTGTGGGCGTGATCACCTGAATACAAATACGAGTTGTGTTGGAATGCGTGTGTCGACCCAAGGAAGCAGCGACACTAAGTTCAATGCCCATGCCTCAGGTAACAAAACTTTGGTCCTCCCCGGCGGGGAATCGAACCCCGGTCTCCCGCGTGACAGGCGGGGATACTCACCACTATACTACCGAGGACTGAAGGGGAGGAGAAAGTTACTAGTACTTGTACCACCACTACTACCACTGCTGCTGGGCGGGGTGGTTGTTGTGGTGGTGTTGGTGTTGGTGGTCGTAATAGTACTAGTATTTGTCTTAGTAGTAGCAGCAGTAGCAGCAGCAGTAATTTTATTCCTAATCTGCTATAACTCTGCCATACTACTGCTACTACTAATACTAAAAATAGTAATGTGATGATGATAGAATAGAATAAAATAAAAATAAACAGAGCTTTTCCAGCTTGATGCTAAACTCAAAACTCAAACTAGAATGAGCTGAGGGGGAGAGGGAGGGAGAAGAGAGGGAGAGGGAGACGAGAGGGAGGAGGAAGGTGGAAGGCAGAAGAGTATCGTGTTGACGGGTGTGGGTGATGTTGAGAGAGGCAGTAGAGAAGGGAGGTGGGAGGAGGGGAGAAGAGATGGGAGGAGGGGAGAAGAGATGGGAGGAGGGGAGAAGAGATGGGAGGAGGGGAGAAGAGATGGGAGGAGGGGAGAAGAGATGGGAGGAGGGGAGAAGAGATGGGAGGAGGAGAGACGAGATGGGAGGAGGGGAGAAGAGATGGGGGGAGGAGAGAAGAGATGGGAGGAGGGGAGAAGAGATGGGAGGAGGGGAGAAGAGATGGGAGGAGGGGAGAAGAGATGGGAGGAGGGGAGAAGAGATGGGAGGAGGAGAGAAGAGATGGGAAGAGGGGAAAAGAGATGGGAGGAGGGGAGAAGAGATGGGAGGAGGGGAGAAGAGATGGGAGGAGGGGAGAAGAGATGGGAGGAGGGGAGAAGAGATGGGAGGAGGGGAGAAGAGATGGGGGGAGCTGAGAAGAGATGGTCTTTGAATGATTAACATCAGTGACCTTACAAAACAACAACAACAACAACAACAACAACAACACTAATTCCCGGGCTTTATTCCTTCCATCCTTCCTTTTACTTCATACAATTAACACTTTTCTTTTATATTTTCTTTATTTTCTTACAACAACCAACACAACTTTTGCTTCCTTCTTTTCTTTGATCTCACGTAGCACACTCTTTTCCTTTTCTGTTTTTCTTTTTTTTATCCTTTTTACAGCTTAAAACAATGACAACAACGAAAATGAGCATAACAAATATTTTTTTTTATTCATCCTTGCATTTCATAAAACTCACAAGTCTTATCCTGTTCATTTCTTTTTAATATTCTGATCACCTTACAATAAGATCAACAACAACAACAACAACAGCAGCATTCAGTACACCAACCTTTACATATTTTCTTCCTTCTGTCTAACAAACCAACACCTCTTTCGTTATTCCTTTGTGATTATATGTTCAGCCAGACGATATAGTTCTTCTCTCTAAGTTGTTGATCTTTTATATACATTTTTATGCCTCTCCTTCTCTCTCTCTCCTCTTTTCACGTAATACCTTCGAAATTGACACTCTTACCCTCTTCCTCGCTCTTTTCATTTATATTTTTATCTTCTCACTCACTCTCTCACTTTTATATTTTCCTTCAGTCACTTTATTGCGACTTTATTTGCGGCGCCGCCTTGACTTAAGTTAACCCTCGACTCAGTGTGTCCTGAGATGAGAGAGAGAGAGAGAGAGAGAGAGAGAGAGAGAGAGAGAGAGAGAGAGAGAGAGAGAGAGAGAGAGAGAGAGAGAGAGAGAGAGAGAGAGAGAGAGAGAGTGAGAGAGAGAGAGAGAGAGAGAGAGAGAGAGAGAGAGAGAGAGAGAGAGAGAGAGAGAGAGAGAGAGAGAGAGAGAGAGAGAGAGAGAGAGAGAGAGAGAGAGAGAGAGAGAGAGAGAGAGAGAGAGAGAGAGAGAGAGAGAGAGAGAGAGAGAGAGAGAGAGAGAGAGAGAGAGAGAGAGAGAGAGAGAGAGAGAGAGAGAGAGAGAGAGAGAGAGTTTGTTCGTGTGTTCGACCGTGGGTATGATTTTGTTGTTGTTATTGTAGTTGTCGTTGTTGTCAGAGAACGCAATCGTTGTATTCAGGAAGGTTAATTGTTGCCATGCTTCTCGCCAATATATGGACCTTATTTATTTATTTATTTATTTTTTTTTTTTGGGGGGGGGAGGTTTTTCTTGTCGACTATTGCTTTTTGTATATCATCGTTTTTAAGGAGGTTACTTAATGTGTCACGTTTTTGGCATGATAGTGTGTGCTCTTTGAAGAAAAATGAAAGAAAAAGAGTAGGAGGAAGATAAAAAGATTGATTATAAAAAAGGGTCATAAAAAAAAACGGAAATTAAATGAAAAGGGAAGAGAAGAAAGATAAAAAAGACGATTAAAGGAAGATGAAGAAAAGATGAATAAACGTAAACAATAACTAGCGCAAGAGGAGAACAGAGGGCGAGGAAGAGGGATGGAAAAGTTAAATCGACTGAAGGAAAAACAAGTGTAAAACGAGAAAAGAAGGAAGGAACAAAGAGCTGGATTGCGATAAAAGAAAACAGACAAATGAAGATCAGGCGAGGAAGAAAGAGTTTGATCTGGAGTAAAGGAAAACCGCGGCAAGGAAGAAAGAAATATAATAAAGGAAGGAGTAGGAAAAAAATGTAAAGGACGAGGCGGAGCAAAGTTACGAGGTGACGAGTGAGGAAAACAAAGGCAGGAAGAGAAGAGACAGTGAGGAAAGAATAAAGAGAAGAATAAGGAAAACAGAAATATACAGGAGGAATGAACGTGAAAAATATAAAGTGGTCAGTGATCAGAAGCGAAAGAGAAGCAATAGAAGGAAAATAAAGGAGAATAAGGAAGGATGATGATGACGACGGTGACGATGATAATGATGAAAAACCACATACATTTGTCACTGTTTGGGGAAGATTATATAAATTTTGATTAACGTAAAAAAAAGCCAACTGATGATATTGATGGTGATGATGATGACGAAGAAAAGAAGAAGGAAGTGCTAAAATAAAATGGATATCTCTAAATATGGAAACCATTTTTTTTTTACAGCTACGGAGAGAGTTCAAGGGCATAATGAAAAAAAAAAAAAAGGCCCGCTACTTACTGCTCCAGAACAGAGGTTAAAGGAGTGTTCAAAATCAGAGGTCAATTTCGGGAGGAGAAGTGTCCTGATACCCTCCTCTTGAAAGAGTTCAAGTCATAGGCAGGAGGAAATACAGATGAAGGAAGATTGTTCCAGAGTATACCAGCGTAAGGGATGAAAGAGTGAAGATGCTGGTTAACTCTTGCATGAGGGGTTTGGACAGTATAGGGATGAGCATGAGTAGAAAGTTTTGTGCAGCGGGGCCGCGGGAGGAGGGGAGGCATGCAGTTAGCAAGTTCAGAAGAGCAGTAAGCATGAGAATATCGATAGAAGATAGAAAGAGAGGCAACATGGCGGCGGAATTTGCGAGGTAGAAGACTATCAGTATGAGGAGGAGAGCTGATGAGACGAAGAGCCTTTGATTCCACTCTGTCAAGGAGAGCTGTGTGAGTCGACCCCCCCCACACATGAGATGCATACTCCATACGAGGGCGGACAAGGCCCCTGTAAATGGACAGCAACTGTGCGGGGGAGAAGAACTGGCGAAGACGGTACAGAACGCCCAGCCTCGAGGAAGCTGATTTAGTAAGAGATGAGATATGAAGTGTCCAGTTGAGATTTTGAGTTAAGGGTAGACCAAGGATGTTTAGTGTTGAGGAAGATGATAGCTGGGTGTTGTCAAAGATTAGGGGATAGTTGTTTGGAAGATTGTGTCGAGTGGATAGGTGGAGAAACTCTGTTATTGAGGCGTTGAAGGACACCAGGTTCCTCTTGCCCCAATCGGAAATAATAGTAAGGTCTGAGGCTAAGCGTCCTGCAGCCTCCAACCTTGAGTCGTTTAGTTCCTGTAGGATGGGTCTTCTATTAAAAGAAGTTGAGTAATGCAGAGTAAAATCATCGGCGTAGGAATGGATAGGACAGTTCGTTTTGGAAAGAAGATCATCAATGAACATCAGAAAGAGAGTGGGAGATAGGACAAAACTCTGTAGGACGCCACTGTTAACAGGTTTATGGGAAGAACAGTGACCGTCTACCACAGCAGAAATAGAACGGTCAGAAATAAAACTGGAGAAAAAGGTACAGAGAGAAGGATAGAAACCGTAGGTAGGCGGTGGCCGAACTGGTAGCGTACTGGGCTCACATTCACCGCGTGATGGACGACGCGGGTTCGAGTCCCCACGCTACCACTCGGATTTTTCAGTCACCGCCGAGTGGCTTAAAACTACCCACATGCTGTCCTGAAGACCACCCATCAACCCGGACTCTAGAGGAAGCCGTCCAAGCGAATCAAGAACGAGTTCCGGGGGGCAGCGTGAGCCAATGCAAGATGGCGCCACTATAAACACTCGCCTGCGCCAGAACGGGCTGGGCCGACCATCAGGCCCCACCTGGAAGAAGCCTTGGGCCGACCATCAGGCCCCACCAGGAAGATGCCTACCGGCGCAACAGGCAACGACGTAAAAAAATAAAAAATAAAAAAATAAAAAAAGGGAGGGTAGTTTGGAAAGCAAAGATTTGTGCCAGACCCTATCAAAAGCTTTTGATATGTCCAGCGCAATAGCAAAGGTTTCACCGAAACGGCTAAGAGAGGATGACCAAGAGTCAGTTAAGAAGGCTAGGAGATCACCAGTAGAACGCCCCTTGCGGAACCCATACTGGCGATCAGATAGAAGGTCAGAAGTGGAAAGGTGCTTTTGAATCTTCCGGCTAAGGATTGATTCAAAAGCTTTAGATAGACAAGAAAGTAAAGCTATAGGACGGTAGTTTGAAGGATTGGAACGGTCACCCTTCTTAGGCACAGGCTGTATGAAGGCATACTTCCAGCAGGAAGGAAAGGTAGATGTTGACAGGCAGAGGCGAAAGAGTTTGACCAGGCAGGGTGACGGCACGGAGGCACAGTTTTTAAGGACAATAGGAGGCACTCCATCAGGTCCATAAGCCTTCTGAGGATTGAGGCCAGAGAGGGCATAGAAGACATCATTTTGAAGAATCTATATAACAGACATAAAGGAGTCAGAGGGGGGATGAGTAGGAGGAATATGCCCAGAATCGTCCAGAGTGGAGTTTTTAGAAAAAAGTTTGAGAGAAGACTTCAGCCTTAGAGATAGATGAGACGGCAGTGTTGCCGTCAGGACTGAGAAGTGGAGGGAAAGATGAAGAAGTGAAGTTGGAGGAGATATTTTTGGGTAGATGCCAGAAGTCACGGGAAGAGTTAGAGAAAGCAAGGTTTTGGCATTTTCTATTAATGAAAGAGATTTTGGTTAGTCGGAGAATAGATTTGGCACGATTCCGGGCAGAAATGTAAAGTTCATAATTAGCATTAGTTTAAAGGCTCTGGTACCTTTTGTGAGCTGCCTCTCTATCATTGACAGCACGAGAACAAGCGTGATTAAACCAAGGCTTTTTAGCGTGAAGAGTAGAGAAAGAACGAGGAATGTATGCCTTCATTCTAGAGACAATCACCTCTGTGATGCGCTGAGCACACACAGAGGGGTCTCTATCCTGGAAGCAATAATCATTCCACGGGAAATCGGGAAAGTACATCCTCAGGTCGTCCTGCCGAGTTGAAGCAAAATGCCAGAATCATCGCCTCTTCGGTGGGTCCAGAGGGTGTACAGGAGCGATAGGACAGGATGCAGAAATAAGATTGTGATCGAAGGAGCCCAACGGAGAGAACAGTTTGACTGAATAAGCAGAAGGGTTAGAGGTAAGGAAGAGGTCTAGAATGTTGGGCCGGTCTCCAAGACGGTCGAGAATACGTGTAGGTTGCTGGACCAACTGCTCTAGGTCGTTGAGGATAGTAAAGTTGTAGGCTTGTTCACCAAGATGGTCAGTGAAAGAGGATGAAAGCCAAAGCTGGTGGTGAACATTGAAATCTCCTGGGATGGAGATTTCAGCAAAGGTAGAGTGGGTCAAGATTTGCTCCACTTTAAGAGTTCAAATAGTCAAAGAATTTTACATAGTTAGTAGAGTTAGGTGAGAGATAAACAGCACATATGTATTTAGTAATAGAATGACAATGAAGTCTTAGCCAGATAGTAGAAAACTCAGAAGAGTCAAGGTTGTGGGCACGAGAGCAAGTGATGTCGTTGCGCACGTAGGCGCAACATCCAGCTTTGGATTGAAATTTAGGATACAGATGGAGGGAACAGAGTAGAGATTGCTGTCAGTAGCCTCAGAAACCTGTGTTTCGGTAAGGAAGAGAAGAGAAGGTGAGTTTCAGAGGAGGAGAGATGATGTTCTACAGAATAAAAATTAGAACGAAGACCGCGAATGTTGCAGAAATTGAAAAGAAAGAGGTTCGAGGAGTTATCAAGACACCTCTCGGGTCGGCAGCCAGAAGGGGAGTCCTCCCTGGGGGAATTTGTGGTCCCCCCCCCAGGCGGGGACTCCGAGGTTTGATGTAGGTGCGCCATTTTGAAATTTGAATTTTGGGAAAAGGTGTATGTTGTGTGAATATAGTGTGGTGTGGATAGAGAGAGGATCTGTCTTTATAGAGCATGCTGAACTACTCTCCGGTGTTGGTGAGACAATAGGGAAACGGTTAGTGAGGACATGGGAAGGGTCTTTGGAGGGCCTCAGCTCCCTTCTCACCTTCCATATATACCTCACCGGGAGTGGCTTGCGCCCGTTCGGTAGGTGTCTTCGTACCTACTCCAGCTACTCCATTGTTGCGGAAATACTAATTTGAATAAAACGAAAATGCAGACAGAAGAATAGCTAATTGATAATGATGATAAGGATGGAAAGAGAGAGAGAGAGAGAGAGAGAGAGAGAGAGAGAGAGAGAGAGAGAGAGAGAGAGAGAGAGAGAGAGAGAGAGAGAGAGAGAGAGAGAGAGAGAGAGAGAGAGAGAGAGACAGAGAGAGAGAGAGAGAGAGAGAGAGAGAGAGAGAGAGAGGCACTGAGAGAGAGAGAGAGCGAGAGAGAGAGAGAGAGAGAGAGAGAGAGAGAGAGAGAGGAGAGAGAGAGGAGAGAGAGAGAGAGAGAGAGAGTGAGAGAGAGAGAGAGAGAGAGAGAGAGAGAGAGAGAGAGAGAGAGAGAGAGAGAGAGAGAGAGAGAGAGAGAGAGAGAGAGAGAGAGAGAAAGAGAAAGAGAGAGAGAGGCAGTAAATCATTATATATAAAAGTCACCGCTTAACATGTTCTCTCTTGAGAAACGTCGCCTCCGAGGAAAACTGATCGAATGTTTTAAAATACTTAATGGTTTCACGAATGTAGACAGATCAACATTGTTTATGATCGATGACACTTTGCGCACGAGGAACAATGGCGTAAAACTCAGATGTAGACAAGTAAATTCAGACTGCACCAAATTTTTCTTCACCAACGTTGTAGTGCGAGAATGGAATAAGCTTCCACCGTCAGTGGTCCAGTGTAACACGATTGACTCCTTCAAAAATAAGCTCGACCGTCACTTCCTTCAACTTAATATCAACTGGAGTAGAAATGCAACGTTTTGGAGTCTTCTGATTAATGTAAAATCACTTAGGTTTAAGGACAGACCACCAAGTCTGGACCATGGGGTCTGTGTGGTCTGATTTTCTATGTAAAACTATGTAAATTCTCTCTCTCTCTCTCTCTCTCTCTCTCTCTCTCTCTCTCTCTCTCTCTCTCTCTCTCTCAGGGTGGTCACACACAACCAGTTATGCCTGCTCGGCTTGCCTGCCTAACTATTTCGTAGCGCCTATGACAACAGGTGTAATGTCTGTCAAACTAAAGAGGCCTTAATTATTGGCACACGAAGTATCCATTCTGAAGTAGAAAGTATTTTGAGTTCATACAAACCATGCGAGTAAATTATAATATATAATGATTCGGGTCTGACGAAAATTCAGTATTTTCACGAAACAATAATTCAGCCTTGTTATCACTTATAATCTATCCCTCCCAACGTAGCTCCTGTCGCCTACCAAGTCCACCGTCCCTTGCTCCTTCACTCCCCCCCTTCCCAACACCCTCCTGCTTTTCACCTCCTCCTGTAGCAACATCTCTTATATTATTGCGTCAGTGGGAGAGTTCTGCCGTTATCAAATTCACCGTCAGGTAGAAGGTGATCACGGCAATGCTTTGATTGCTATCATATGCAATGATAATGTTATAATGGCTTGTTATCCTGGTTCGTGAGGGTTGCCGAGTCACGATTACGAAGCATGTTTTTCATGTGAATAAAATACGAATATATTGTAGAATATAAGTCATTTTCTTGATATAGTCACCAAACGCCTTTGCACTGTCCGACGGGACATGGCTTACACACCACCAACGACCCTATACAGAAGCAGCAATAATAACCTCTTTGGATTCGTCATATCGACTGATCGAAGCAAACCTGGTGAAGCTTCATACTCATCAGTGTCACCATGTCCAGAGAGCACCACACCTCCTCGTGGGTGGCTCAGGTGTTTATGTTTCATGTGTCCGCCACTGTGCATTGGATTGGATTGTGTGCATATGTTTTTTTTGTGTGTGTCTGTATTCATTTCATTAGACGATCTTCCGTTTTGTATTATATTATATTGTATTATGTTGGAGTAAGTAGGAAGACACCTACCGAACGGGCGCAAGCCACTCCCGGTGAGGTATATATGGGAGGTGAGGAGGGAGCTGAAGCCCTCCAAAGACCCTTCCCATGTCCTCACTAACCGTTTCCCTATTGTCTCACCAACACCGGAGAGTAGTTCAGCATGCTCTCTAAAGACAGATCCTCTCTCTATCCACACCACACTACATTCACACAACATACACACCTTTTCCCAAAACTCAAATTTCAAAATGGCGCACCTTCACCTTGCCTCCCTGGGGGAATTTGTGGTCCACAGGCGGGGGGGACGGGGGGGGGGACCACCAATTCCCCCAGGGAGGACTCCCCTTCTGGCTGCCGACCCGAGAGGTGTCTTGATAACTCCTGGAACCTCTTTTCTCAGTTTCTGCAACATTCGCGGTCTTCGTTCTAGTTTTCATTCTGTGGAACACCATCTCTTTTCCTCTAAACCTCACCTTCTCTTCCTCACCGAAACACAGGTTTCTGAGGCTACTGACAGTTATCTCTACTCTGTTCCCTCCTACTATGTCTATACTAAATTTCAATTCAAAGCTGGATGTTGCGCCTACGTGCGCAACGACATCACTTGCTCTTGTGCCCACGACCTTGACTCTTCTGAATTTTCTACCATCTGTCTAAGACTTCATTGTCGTTCTATTACTAAATACATCAGTGCTGTTTATTTCTCACCTAACTCTACCAACTATGTAAAATTCTTTGACTATTTGAACTCTAAAGTGGAGCACATCTTGACCCACTCTCCCTTCGCTGAAATCTCCATCTTAGGAGATTTCAATGTTCACCACCAGCTTTGGCTTTCATCCTCTTCCACTGACCAGCCTGGTGAACAAGCCTACAACTTTGCTATCCTCAACGATCTGGAGCTGATAATTCAGCACCCTACTCGTATTCCCGACCGTCTTGGAGGCAGGCCCAACATTTTAGCCCTCTTCCTTACCTCGAACCCTTCTTCTTATTCTGTCAAACTGTTCTCTCCGTTAGGCTCCTCCGATCACAATCTTATTTCTGCATCCTGTCCTATCGCTCCTGTACGCCCTCTGGACCCACCGAAGAGGTGATGCTTTTGGCATTTTGCTTCAGCTCGGTGGGACAACCTGAGGATGTACTTTTCCGATTTCCCGTGGAATCATTATTGCTTCCAGGAGCGAGACCCCTCTGTGTGAGCACAGCGCATCACAGAGGTGATTGTCTCTGGAATGGAGGCATACATTCCACGTACTTTCTCTACTCCTCATGCTAAAAAGCCTTGGTTTAATCACACTTGTTCTCGTGCTGTCAGTGATAGAGAGGCAGCTCACAAAAGGTAGCAGAGCCTTCGAACTAATGCTAACCATGAACTTTACATGTCTGCTCGGAATCGTGCCAAATCTATTCTCCGACTAACCAAAAATTCTTTCATCAATAGAAAATGCCAAAACCTTGCTTTCTCTAACTCTTCCCGTGGCTTCTGGCATCTAGCCAAAAAACATCTCCAACTTCACTTCTTCATCTTTCCCTCCTCTCCTCAGTCCTGACAGCAACACTGCCGTTTCAT
>NW_026112176.1:425000-570000 GCF_024679095.1 Eriocheir sinensis | reverse complement strand
TAGCGTTCTCCAGGATGAGCTTGACAGACTATATGATTGGGCGGGGAAATGGCAGATGGAATTCAATTTCGGGAAGTGTAGCATTCTGAGTGTAGGTAGGAATAATCCCTCACACAACTACTCCTTAAATGACACTCTTCTAAGTAGGTCTGGGCGTGAGAGAGACTTAGGAGTGCTAATGAGCGCTGACCTCCGTCCTAGGGCTCAATGCATTCAGGCTAAAAATCGGGCAAACAGAGCACTTGGTTTCATCTCTAGGAGTGTAAGCAATAGGAGCGCTGAAGTCATCCTCAAACTTTACTTAGCACTAGTTAGACCTCATCTCGATTAAGCAGTTCAGTTCTGGTCCCCCTACTATAGAATGGATATCAAGATGTTAGAATCTGTACAGAGGAGGATGACGAAGATGATTCAGGGGGTGAGAAACCTGCCTTATGAAGACAGGCTGAAGCATTTAAATCTACACTCTCTAGAAAGGCGAAGGTTGCGAGGAGACTTGATCGAAGTCTATAAATGGATGAAGGGCTTTAATAAAGGGGATGTCAATAAGATTTTTATAGTAAAAGAGCCAGGTAGGACGCGTGGCAATGGTTTTAAGTTAGACAAATTCAGATTCAGCAAAGACATAGGCAGGAATTGGTTCACCAATAAAGTGGTAGATGAATGGAACAGGCTTGGGAGCCATGTTGTGGGTGCCAATACCATAGATACATTCAAGAAGAGGTTAGATAAAGCCATGGATGGTGAGGTAAGGTGGGGCAGTGGAACGCCAGCACTCTTCGGGCGAGCAGCCGGGTGGCCCTTCTGCGGAGGCGCGGTGAACCCGCGTGGTCATCCTCGCTTTGGGCCACCCCTCCGCAGTCAAGTCGACTGGTAGGCTGCTCGCACGTGCACCGCAACGGGTGTCTACTGGGCGCCTGCCCGGAGAACCCGTGCCTCCGTCGCTGCTCGCCGGCTGTTACCCGTGGCTGTGGCGGCGGCGGAGGTATCCCCACACTCGCAACGAGCTTGCATTGCTCGCTCCCCCTTGCAGGGCCGCCTTTTGGCCAAAGGCCCTGTCCCCCTATAAATGGGGGTAAATCTTTAAGGAAGGAAGGAAGGTAAGGTGGGGTTGAGTATACAGGAGCTGCCTTGTATAGGTCAACCGGCCTCTTGCAGACTCCTTACGTTCTTATGTTCTTATGTTCTTATAAGGGGTTTGGATAGAATAGGGATGAACAAGAGTAGAAAGTCGTGTGCAGCGGGGCCGCGGGAGAGGGGGGAGGCGTGCAGTTAGCAGGTTCAGAAGAGCAGTCAGCGTGAAAATATCGATAGAAGATAGAGAGAGGCAACATGGCGGCGGAATTTATGAGGTAAAAGACTATCAGTAAGAGAAAGAGAGCTGATGAGACGAAGAGCCTTAGACTCCACTCTGTCCAAGAGAGCTGTGTGAGTGGAGCCCCCCCCACTCGTGAGATGCATACTCCATACTGCAGAAGAGGAGAGGGAGGGAAGAGGAAGAAGGTATGCAGAAGAGGAAGGGGATGAAGGAGAAGAAAGGGCAGAGGGAGATTCAAGTTGGGGAAGAGGAAATGGGAAAGTGATTGGTATTTAAGGGAAGGAGTGAAAGAATATGAATTGATGGAAGACTTCTGATTTATTTCCATTTATAACATTCATCTTTTCTCCACTGTATTATTTTCATCTTATTATATTCTTCTTCACTTAGTCCTGTTCCCCTTTTTCATCAGCAGCTAAGTCATACTTTTCTTTTTCGTCTTCCTCCTCTTCGTCTTTCACTCATCTTCATTATTTTTTCTACATCCTTATGATTTTCTTCTTTATCACCTTCCTCCTGTTTTGCATCTTTAAACGTGGCATCATCCTCTTTCTCACCTTCTTCCTCTTCCTCTCATTTTGCTACTCCTATTTTTATGTCCCACCTTCTCCTGGACGCCTCAGCTCGTTTGTGGCGCAGGCGAATTTTATTTAAAGAAGCTGTCACGATATACGACTCTTTGCTTGACCCATGCTGCTCCCTGGTGCTTCTCTTGAACGAAGTCGCTGAAGTTAGGGTTGACTGAAGATCTGGGCAGCATGTGGGTAATCTTCCGCCTCTCGGCAATGATTTGAAAAATCAGCCAGTTTCAGTTGGACTCCAACTACTACTATTTCTCTTTCTCATCTTCATTCTTGCAATCCTCATCTTCACATCTCCCTCTTTATCTCTCTCCTGTATATCAATATCCTCCTCTTCTCCCTCTTTTTCATCCTCCTCATCCTCTTCTTTCTTCTTCTCCACCTCTTCCTCATCCACATTGTCGTGTGTTTCTTCCTGCCCTCATCCTCCGCCTCTCTCTCCCTCTCACTATCATAATCACCACCGTCGCTTTTAGTATTTTTCGTCTTTATAATTACTGGACAGCGTCTTTCTCAAACTTCCGTGTTATATCCAATTCCTTTCTTCCTTCCTTCCTTCGGTTTCTTTCTCCTCTCCTTTGTCATCACCACCATTATTATTAATTATTGTCTTCTCTCCGCTCACCTGGCAAAATATTGTCTTAAGGGTAGAAAGCCTTTCTTCGTAGGATTTGTTGCGCAAGGAAGGGATCATTTTCGTTGCCCGACGCTGAACACCTTCTAATTTAGCAATATCCTTTGCATGGTGGGGAGACCAAAACTGTACCGCATATTCCAATTGGGGTCTGACTAAAATGTTGTAGAGCGGGAGTATTACATCTTTATTCTTGAATACAAAGTTTCTTTTAATGAAGCCCAACATTCTGTTCGCTTTATTTGCTGCATCGATGCATTGCTGTGAGAATTTGAGGTTTGACGCGATTTTGACCCCCAAGTCTTTGACGCATTGAACGCTTTTGAGTTTAACGCCGCGCATTTCGTATTCGAACTTCTTATTCCTCGTTCCAACTTGAAGGACCTGGCACTTGTCTACGTTAAAGGGCATCTCCCATCTATCCGACCAAGCTGAAATTTTGTGCAAATCCTCTTGGAGGCTTTGCCTGTCTTCGTCAGTGAGAACCGAGTTGCCAATCTTTGTGTCGTCTGCAAATTTACTAATGCGGTTATTGAGTACAACATCCACGTCGTTGATGTAAATAATGAAGAGCACTGGGCCAAGGACCGAGCCCTGAGGGACGCCACTAGTGACAGGCGCCCACTCTGAGTTAAATCCGTCGATCACTACTCTTTGTTGTCTGTTGCTCAACCAATTCGCGATCCATTGGTTTACTTGACCGTCAATACCTATTTGCTTTAATTTGTAAAGTAATTTATGATGCGGGACTTTATCAAACGCTTTCTGGAAATCAAGATAGACTACGTCCAGTGATTTGGTTACGTCATAAACAGTGAAGAGGTCGTTATAAAAGGTTAATAGGTTTGATAGGCAGGATCTTTGTTTCGGAAGCCATGTTGTGAGTCCCCAATCAATGAGTGGCTTTCAAGGTAATTCACAATTTTGTCTCTAATTATGCCCTCAAGTAGCTTACCTACAACCGAAGTTAGACTAATGGGCCTGTAATTACCTGGTACTTTTGTCTCCTTTCTTGAAAATCGGTGTCACGTTAGCCTTTTTCCAATCTGAAGGACGATGCCTTGTCGCAAGGACATATTGAATACGGTTGTGAGGGAGGAGAGTATTTCGCTCTTTGTTTCTTTCAGCAGAGTTGGATATACTTTGTCAGGTCCAGGACTTTTATTAGTTTTAAGTGAATGGAGAGCTTTAAGGACTTCATCGGTTGTTATTTCAAAATTAGGCAATGCATGCTCGAGATTTACAATAGTACTGGTGTTGGTGGTAGCGAGAGGAAGACTGTTAGTATTAAACACCGAGGAAAAGTAATTGTTTAAGAGGTTTGCAATGTGTTGGTGTCAGTCACTAGTGCACCGTCGCTGTTTGTTAAAGGTCCAATACCACTTTTGATCGCCTTTCTGTTGTTTATGTAACTGAAGAAAGATTTCGGATTATTTTTACAGTTGGCTGCAATATTTTCTTCGTATCTACGCTTTGCCTGGCCTACTAGTCTTTTTACTCGTCGCCTGGCATCATTATAAAGTCTAATGTTTTCGGGCGTGCTTTGTTCTTTCTTTAACCTGTAAAACAATTTTCTCTCATTGACTGATTGTTTAATTTCGCTATTAAACCACGGTGGGCTTTTATTAGTGTTAATTCGCTTCTCGCACAAGGGGATGAATGTGTTCTGCTGAGTGAGTAAGTGATTTTTAAGGCTTAGCTAGGCTTCCTCTACGTTGCCGTCATCTGATAGTTGTATTTCTGTTAGTTTTTGTCGGATTTCTACGAAGTTAGCTCTTTTGAAATTGGGCACCTTTACTTTATTTTCAGTCACTGATGATTGAGCTTTAATGTCGACGCGCACTAATTTATGATCGCAAGAACCGAGGTGTTCTCCTACCGTGACACTACTGACTAGGTTATCTTGGGTTGTTATAACAAGGTCGAGTATATTATTTTGTCGAGTTGGCTCAGAAACCATTTGGCTGAGATAATTTTCTTCTAGAAATTCGATCATTCTATGTGACTCGCCTTCTGTACCTGACAGTGTCGCCCAGTCGATATGGGGGAGGTTAAAGTCTCCTAATATCAGTGAGTCGCTGTTATTAAGTGACTGCCTTAAGACGCTGTACATTTCAAGGTCGTCATCGAGTGATTGCTTGGAGGTCTGTAGGTGACAGATATATTTAAGTTGACTTTTGCAATGTTTACTCGCACGCACAAATGTTCAACGTTACTGTTTCCCGGTGTTTTGTCAGTGGGTTGCAAATAGCTTTTGACATAAAGGGCGACGCCACCGCCTCTACGGTTTACGATCTTTGTTGAAGAGTCTGTAGCCATCTATGTTGTATTCGGAACTTAAATCAATATTTGTGGTGTCGATAAATGTTTCAGTTATAGCAATTATGTCAAAATTTTCTGTTAAAGCAAGACATCTCAGTTCATCAAATTTGTTTCTTAGGCTACGCGCATTGAAACTAAGGATTTTTAAGTTATCTAGAGGCTTGGTAATAGAGGTGGTGGTACTTGCGGGATCACGGTTACGGGTTTGTTGTGATGCACGGCGTCTATTTACAAGGGTGGGGTGGAGGACGTGGCCGTGACTCGTTTTTTGTTCGGATGACACGCACTGCTTCGTTGAGGAGCCTTCCGAGTCTGGCTGCCCCGATGGAAGAAAGGTGCAATCCGTCCCTGTGGAAGAGCTCATTTTGTCCATAGAAATTGTCCCATGCGTTTAGGAACTCCACGTCAAGCTCCCTACAAAGAGTCTGTAAGCGGTTGTTTAGGCTGAAGGCCTTACTGAAAAAGTTGCTCTCCGCCCAAGTCCGTGGTAGAACTCCTGAAATAAAAATGTTAGGGGATTTAGTCTTATACTGCTGGATGAGCCTACGGTACTTCTCCAGGAGTTCCTCAGACCGGGTCGTGGTGACGTCGTTCGTACCTGTGTGAATAACAAACAGTGAATCATTAGTAGCCTGGGGGGAGATCTCCTCAAGAGCAGCAGTTATGTCGTCGATCCCAGCACCAGGATAGCAATAGTTCGGTCTTCGACGAGGAACTCTGCCGCAGAACTCAACGACCTGCTGGCGAATCATGGAGTCACCCACCAGGAAGGTGCTCTCCTGCTCGTCCTCCTCCTCCAGAATGGCAAACCTGTTGAAGCAATGAACAGGATAAATCGCTTGTCTGGCTGGTTTGGCTCCTCCATTCACGACGGTGAAGCCATCATGGTCGGTGCCACTAGCATCCTCCCGTTGCGTGGTGTTGTCCGCTGGTGTCGACGGTACCGCTGAGGGCAAGGGGGCGGCTGGAGAAGGGTTTGGCACCACAGCAACGTTAGCCTGGATGAATTCCTGCAAGGAGGCAACAGTGCGAGAAAGCTCTATTATTTTATTCTGACCTGCTTCCATCTTCTCTTCTTGGAGATGCTGCCTGGTGAGAGAAAGCTCTATTATTTTATTCTGGCCTTCTTCCATCTTCTCTTCCTGCTCCTGCAGTCTTGTCTCGAGATGCTGCCTGGAGAGACACAGTCGACAGACAGCAGAACGCCCTGTAAAAAAGTGAGCTGAGAAGCTACCGTTACAAGTACTGCACTTCTTAGGCGCCATCTTAGCTGAAATGAAAGAGATAAAAACACAGAGTGAAGGGGATTAGGAAAGGGGGTGAGGTGTGTGAGAGGTAGTTTAGTAATGGAGGAAAAGTGAGAGAGAGGAGGAGTAGGAAGGGATGTGAGGTGAGTAAAGAGGGGAAAGAGAGGTGTGTGAGATCAAGGAGGGTTAGGAAATAGGTGAGGTGGGAGAGAGGAGGAGTAGGAAGGGATGTGAGGTGAGTAAAGAGGGGGAAAGGGAGGCGGTGAGTGAGGTGTGTGAGATCAAGGAGGGTTAGGAAATAGGTGAGGTGTGAGAGAGGAGGAGTAGGAAGAGATGTGAGGTGAGTAAAGAGGGGGAAAGAGAGGCGGTGAGTGAGGTGTGTGAGATCAAGGAGGGTTAGGAAATAGGTGAGATGGGAGAGAGGAGGAGTAGGAAGGGATGTGAGGTGAGTAAAGAGGGGAAAGGGAGGCGGTGAGTGAGGGGTGTGAGATCAAGGAGGAGGCGTAACTAGGTGCGATGAGTTAGAGGGTGGTTGGGAAAGGAGGTAAGTGGGAGAGAGGAGGAGTAGGAAGGGATGTGAGGTGAGTGAGGTGTGTGAGAACAAGAAAGGTTAAGAAAGAGGCGAGGTAAGGTGGGTGAAGGGATGGGTAAATAGGATGTGAGGTAAGGTGAGTGAGGGAGGGCTTAGAAATATGTGGAGGTGAGGGAGGAGGAAGGGCTAATCCTCTAGGGGATGAGGAGGAGCAAAGGGATGTGAGGTGAGCGAGGGTGGGGGGCTCAGGTGAGGTGAGGGAAAGGGGTGGAAGTGTGTTAATCCTCTAGGGGATTTAAAGAGGGTGTAGTGAGGAGGAGCAGATTGAATCCTCAAGGAATTCAAAGGGTGGGTTGTCGACACACCCAAATCACGCGTGAGACACTCGGGAACACAAAGTCACACTCGGGACACACGAAACACTCAGAAACCCAAGCACAAGCACGACTAAACACCCTCAAGTCACTCGCAAAAACACCGGAAGTACAACAGCACACTCAAAACACTCTGAAACCCACGCAGAGCACTATAAACATCCAAATCACACGTAAAAGCACTGGAAACACAACACACTCGAAAACAGCCAAATCACACGCAAAAACACCGGAAACAAAACAGCACACTCAAAACGCTCTGAAACGCACGCAGTACACTTAGAAGCAGCCAAATCACACGCAAAAACACCGGAAACACAACACACTTGAATCACTCTGAAACCCACGCAGAACACCCGGAAACAGCCAGATCACACTCAAACACAGCGGCAACACTACGCACTTGTATCAATCTGAAACCCACTCAGAACACCACGAAACAGCCAGATCACACGCAAAAACACCGGAAACACAACACACTTGAATCACTCTGAAACCCACGCAGAACACCCGGAAACAGCCAGATCACACGCAAAAACACCGGAAACACAAATCACAGAGGCAACCACAGGCAGAAACCACAAGCGAACACACACCAAACACGTGTCGGGAAATCACAGGCAACACACAAGGTCCACAAGCGAGAACACACGCCCAAGAGCACGACTAAAACACAGGGCAAGCGATGTTGTGGGGCGCAGCGGGGTGAGGTCACGACCTTCTCTCAGCAGAGGAGAGAGATTATAGGCTAGGGAGAGGGATGATGAGATTATGATGGATAAGAGAGAGAGAGAGAGAGAGAGAGAGAGAGAGAGAGAGAGAGAGAGAGAGAGAGAGAGAGAGAGAGAGAGAGAGAGAGAGAGAGAGAGAGAGAGATAATTACATAGAATTACATAGAAAATCAGACCACACAAACCCCATGGTCCAGACTAGGTGATCTGTCCTTAAACCTAAGTGATTCTACATTAATCAGATGGCTCCAAAACATTGCTTTTCTACTCTAGTTAATATTAAGTTCAAGGAAGTGACGGTTGAGCTTGTTTTTAAAGGAGTCAATCGTGTTACACTGGGCCACTGACGGTGGGAGACTTTTCCATTCTCGCACTACAACGTTGGTGAAGAAATATTTGGTGCAGTCTGAATTTACTTGTCTACGTTTGAGTTTTACGCCATTGTTCCTCATTCGCAAAGTGTCATCAATCATAAACAATTTTGTTCTGTCTAAATTCGTGAAACCATTAAGTATTTTAAAACATTCGATCAGTTTTCCTCGGAGGCGACGTTTCTCAAGAGAGAACATGTTAAGGATGGAAAGCCTTTCTTCGTAGGATTTGTTGCACAAGGAAGGGATAATTTTTGTTGCCCGACGCTGAACACCTTCTAATTTAGCAATGTCCTTTGCATGGTGGGGAGACCAAAACCGTACCGCATATTCCAAGTGGGGTCTGACTAAACTATTGTAGAGAGGAAGTATTACATCTTTATTCTTGAATAAAAAGTTTCTTTTAATGAAGCCCAACATTCATTTCGCTTTATTTGCTGCATCGATGTATTGATGTGAGAATTTGAGGTTTGACGCAATTTTGACCCCCAGGTCCTTAAAGCATTGAATGCTTGTGAGTTTTACGCCGCGCATTTCGTAATCGAACTTCTTATTTTTTGTTCCAACTTGCAGTACCTGGCACTTGTCTACATTAAATTGCATCTCCCATTTATCTGACCAAGCTGAAATTTTGTGCAAATTCTCTTGGAGGCTTTGCCTGTCTTCGTCAGTGAGAACCGAATTACCAATCATTGTGTCGTCTGCAAATTTACTAATGCAATTATTGAGTCCAACATCCACATCGTTGATGTAAATAATGAAGAGCACTGGGCCAAGAACCGAGCCCTGAGGGACGCCACTAGTGACCGGCACCCACTCTGAGTTAAATCCGTCAATCACAACTCTTTGTTGTCTGTTGCTCAACCAATTCGCGATCCATTGGTTTACTTGACCGTCAATGCCTATTTGCTTTAATTTATAAAGTAATTTATGATGTGGGACTTTATCAAACGCTTTCTGGAAATCAAGATAGACTACGTCCAATGATTTGGTTACGTCATAAACTGAGAAGAGGTCGTTATAAAAGGTCAATAGGTTTGACAGGCAGGATCTTTTGTTACGGAAGCCATGTTGTGAATCCCCAATTAATGAGTGGCTTTCGAGGTAACTCACAATTTTATCTCTAATTATGCTCTCAAGTAGCTTACCTACAATTGAAGTTAGACTAATGGGTCGGTAGTTACCTGGTATTTTTTGTTTCCGTTCTTAAAAATCGGTGTCACGTTAGCCTTTTTCCAATCCGAAGGGACGATGCCTTGTCGCAAGGATATATTGAATACGGTTGTGAGGGAGGAGAGTAGAGTCGACTGGGGGAAGAAATTTGCTAAATTAAAAAGAGAGATCTGCTGTACATGATATTTTATTCAGAAAGTTTTGGATACATCAGTGTGATACTTAGACATCTTCTACACTCCATGATAACATAATATTTCATCTAATTCATAACAGAGAAAGTTATATAAAGAAAATAGGGAAAATTTTACCCGTATTTTTGGGGAAGAAGTTTGCCCACACTGGGTAATACACTTCCATGCAAACTTATTGCCCCAAATTGTAAAAATTTATGCCCCAAACTCTGGGGAAGATATTTCCCTATAAGGGGGAAAACTTTTCCACTCCTTAAATGCATTCTAGAAAATAGCTAGGCCTGTTGTGACATACATAAATATAAAGGTGACCTTTTATAACTAATCAAACTTATACTAACAAAAAGTTTCCTTCATTCTTTTTTTTATCAAGTCAATGAAAAGTACACGAATATCAGCAGAAAGCATCAATCAGCAGTAAACAGCATTCAGCAGTATGCATTATTCAGCAATAAGCATCATTCAGCAGTAAGCATGATTCAGCGGTAAGCATCATTCAGCAGTAAACATCATTCAGCAGTAAGGATCATTCAGCAGTAAACATCATTCGGCAGTAAACATCATTCAGCAGTAAACATCATTCAGCAGTAAACATCATTCGGCAGTAAACATCATTCAGCAGTAAACATCATTTGGCAGTAAACATCATTCAGCAGTAAACATCATCCAGCAGTAAACATCATTCAGCAGTAAACATCATTCAGCAGTAAACATCATTCAGCAGTAAACATCATTCAGCAGTAAGCATGATTCAGCAGTAAACATCATTCAGCAGTAAACATCATTCAGCAGTAAGCGTCATTCAGCAGTAAACATCATTCAGCAGTAAGCATCATTCAGCAGTAAACATCATTCACCAGTAAGCATCATTCACCAGGAAGCATCATTCACCAGTAAGCATCATTCAGCAGTAAGCATCATTCACCAGTAAGCATCATTCAGCAGTAAGCATCATTCAGCAGTAAGCATCATTCACCAGTAAGCATCATTCACCAGTAAACATCATTCACCAGTAAGCATCATTCAGCAGTAAGCATCATTCAGCAGTAAGCATCATTCACCAGTAAACATCATTCAGCAGTAAGCATCATTCAGCAGTAAACATCATTCAGCAGTAAACATCATTCAGCAGTAAGCATCATTCAGCAGTAAACATCATTCAGCAGTAAACATCATTCAGCAGTAAGCATCATTGAGCAGTAAGCATCATTCAACAGTCAGCATCATTGAGCAGTAAGCATCATTCAGCAGTAAGCATCATTCAGCAGTAATCATCATTGAGCAGTAAGCATCATTGAGCAGTAAGCATCATTGAGCAGTAAGTATCATTCAGCAGTAAGCATCATTAAGCAGTAAGCATCATTCAGCAGTAAGCATCATTCAGCAGTAAGCATCATTCAGCAGTAAGCATCATTCAGCAGTAAGCATCATTCAGCAGTAAACATCATTCAGCAGTAAGCATCATTCAGCAGTAAACATCATTCACCAGTAAGCATCATTGAGCAGTAAGCATCATTCAGCAGTCAGCATCATTGAGCAGTAAGCATCATTCAGCAGTAAGCATCATTCAGCAGTCATACATCAATAAACATGATTCAGCAGTAAACACTAATGCTATACAGATTCAATTTTCTTACGTCATATCTACACCTTCTTCATGAGTTCATTTGTCTTTACATCGTCAAATTTGTCGGCAGCATTCTTCAACAAGTTAGGGGAACCAGGCCCCATGAAGATGTACTCAGTGTCTATCATGTGTTTATCCTCCACTGGTGGCCACTGCCATGTTATCTTTCTGGCATGGAGGAGAGGGTCTTGCAATGTAGAAACTTAATTTCAACTTTGTTTACTGGCAATTCTTCATTATCACTGAAAACTTTCGTTACTTTTCTCCAGTAATAGCTATTGTTTGTTTTGTTCAGTATAAATCACAGCAAAATATTTATTTATGGAATCATCATCAATTTTCACTGATGTTGCTACATCTCTGTCTTCAGTGGATTTTGACCTTTCTACCTCTGTCTCTCTAGGAGCCTCATCTCCATCTTCATTGTCACTCACTGGCGAGATCCCGTCCAAGCTCACATCCAGAGATGAGCCACGAGAATCTACTGAACAATAGCTCCCACCTGATATGCTTGATGAATCATTATAATCAGCAGCAGCATTCTTTCTGCCCCTTTTCTGAACTGTGGCCTTCTTTTTTTCCCTGTTTCTTCTTATCTGCTTCTCTGCTTTCTGTTTCTTCTGATCTTCTTTTTCCTTCTGTGTCTTCTCTCTTTCCTCAATGCTGCTTATGACTTCCTCATGTGTTAGAACTGTGGCTCCTTCTCCTAACACTCTGCGAGCACCAGGTTTCTTGGCCTGATGGGGACGTTGTCGGTCAGATAAGATTTTTTCCATGGACTTGTTGGTCTGTATAACTTCGCCAAGTGCCTCTGCAAGTTCTTGAAGACTGTGAAGGTGCAGACAGAATGAATGACTATGCTGACACACTTTGGAGGATCTTCAGATGAAACTGTTTAATCAGACTTTTTGGATGAACAAGGGGAGGGATTTGTTACAGTGGCCAAAGGTGTACTTGTCCTCATGAGGGGTCTACTGACACTTGGCTTTGGATTAATGGGCATGATGGCCATCTCTGTGTCCTCTTCCTGAGCAGCTGGTACAATAGGAATGCCCTCCTCATTCTCAGGGCTGCCGGCACGGATCTTTGATTGTATGCTTCCACCTTTGACCTACTGAGTCGTGATTCATCAAATTTGGTCCTGTCAATTGGGAAGACTCAGTAGAAGAAAAACTTTTGCGTACATTCTATTCAGACAAACCTTTGTTTCACACAGAGGTAAGGAGTTGAACATATTTCGCTCTAGAGACTGGCTCACGTGATGTATGCTCATACAATGCGAGTGCCTGGTCATAATAGGTCTTCAGAGGTGCAGAACACACTTTGGCTAAGGGCTGTAGCACATCAGTGTAGTGAGGAGGCAGGAGAACAATACTGATATGCTCATCTTTTGCCAGCTTGATGGTTTCAAGATCTGTGTGGCTAACGTGACCGTCAAGAATCATGAGAATCGGCGTTTTGTCCTTTGTCAGTTCTATAAATTTGACAAAAAACTTGTGAAATGCTTATGATTACTATTATTATTATCATTATTATTATCGTGATTATTTTATTATTATTATTATCTTTACTATGATTATTGCTATTATTGTTATTTCTATTTTTCCTTTTTATTTTCAATCATACTACTTTGTTCATTTGTCTCATTCATCTCATTTAATCTTCCATTGATGTATATTTTCAGCTCTAGGGCTGCCTGGTACTTCATGAAATAATGTTTATTATTATTATTATTATTATTATTATTATTTATTTACAGAGTAAATAGTTTGATTTGGGGTTGTTCCTGAATCCCCAATCCACTGCTGTATGAGCCGTTTTAGCCTAAAAACAATGCAGGGAGTCAAAGCAGAGCCATCAGCACAGATAATTGCTAATACAGTTATATTCTGCCTTCCAGAGCTGGGAGTCACTCTAATTGTTTGCTGTCATGCCTCCCTTCACATCTTCAATTACTTGCTCAACTGGGTCAGAGAGCTTAAAGTCCTTTTTTACATACTTCCTAACCATCTTTGCTATAATGGATACCACATGCAAAAACTCAATTACTCAGTCAGCCTGAAAGAGAACACAAACTGAAACCATGTAAACTTACTCAGTCAGCCTGAAAGAGAAAACAAAATCAAAACCGTGTGAATCAAGTGTAATTGTTAGTGTTGGTGTGTTGTGGTGACAAGTGAGTGTGTATTTGCTTTCTGAATGAGTCTATTGTACCGCAGTCTAAAATCTGTTGAGGGAGGCTGTTCCAGTCATGTATGGTGCATGGAAAGTATGAGTGCTTGTATGCGTCAGTGTTAGTGTGATATGTTTGGTATTTTTGGGTGTGTGTGTTACGAGTACGTTGACTGTTTGCCTTGTGTAGGTATGTGTGGGTCAATGTCAGTGTGAGTGTTTGTGATCTTGTACATAAGTGTAAGTCTGTGTGCTTGTCTGCGTATGTGAAGAGGGTCCATGTTTATCTGTTGTTTGATCCGTGTTGTGATGCCAGGCGCTCAAGTGTAATTGTTTGTAATGAACCTAGCCGCCTTGGTGTTGATTTGTTCTAGCCTATCAATGTTTCTGTGTGTGTGAGGATCCCACACCGTGGAGCAGTATTCCAGTGTTGGTCTCACAAGTGTGTCATAAGCTATGTGTTTAATGTCAGGTGTGCAGTTATGCAAATTCCTCCCCCCCCAGTGTTCTGTTGGCTGTGGTACTGATATGGTCTATGTGGGTGTTGAATTTCAAGTTAGTTGAGAGATGGATGCCAAGGTACTTGTGTGTGTGAACTGATTCTAAATTTGAATTGTGGAGAGTGTAGGTGTGATGGATGGGGTTGTGCGCTCTGGTGAATCTTAATAGTTTGCATTTGTCTGGTCGGAAGTGCATCTGCCAGGTGCGTTCCCACCGCTCCAGGGCGTCCAAGTCGTTTTGTAGTAGTCTGCAGTCATCAGTAGTCTTTACTGCTCTAAACAGTAAACTATCGTCGGCAAATAGTCTAGTGGAAGAGTTAGGCGTTGACAGTGGAAGATCGTTAATGTACAGGTGGAAAAGAAGGGGGCCTAGAACTGTGCCTTGTGGCACACCTGAAGAAACAGGGACAGTGTCAGATGAAGATCCATCAAGAAGAACACGTTGATTCCGGTTAGTAAGAAATGCAGTGATCCAGTGAAGAATAGGTCCCGAAATACCATAGTATTTTAATTTTAATGTCAGTCTTTTGTGCGGGACTTTGTCGAAGGCTTTGGCAAAATCTAAAATAATAGTGTCAACTTGTTTAATGTCACGTCGGTCAAGTAGCCTCGTGATGTCGTGATATGTAGTAATGAGTTGCGATTCACATGAGCGTTTGGGTCGAAAGCCGTGTTGTGAGTCAGTAAGGATGTTGCTTGCATCAAGGTGATTCATTATGTGTTTGTGTATTGTGTGTTCGAAAATTTTACATGGAATCGATGTTAGTGAGATGGGGCGATAATTGGCAGGGTCAGTCCTGTCACCTGTCTTGAATAAAGGATTAATGTTTGCCAAAAGCCAGTCAGAGGGTAATGAGGTGGATGATAGGGACTGGGCGAATATGGCCTGAAGGATGGGGGCAAGGATGGGGGCAAAGGATTTAAGGATGAAGGCGGGAATGTTGTCGGGGCCAGTGGATTTAGTTGTGTCAAGTCCTTCCAGTAATTTATGTATTCCGTCAGTCGTGATGTCAAGGGGGGCTATGGGGGGGAAGGGGCTGTGTGGCATGTTTGGTGTCAGGTTGTGCTCTTGTGTGTACACCGATTGGAACTGTGTGTTGAGTATTTGTGCTTTGTGTTGCGGGCTGGTTACTAATGTGTTAGTGTTGTCTTTAAGTGATGTAATCGTGTTAGTGTCATGTTTGCGCATCTTAAAGAACCTGAAAAAGTTTCTGTTGTTATTTCTTACGTTGTCTGCGAGGTAAGTTGCAATGTGTTTGGGTTCCGCTAATCTTATGTTTTTGGCAAATGTCTTTTGGTGGTTTTTGTAGGCGGTCCAATTATCTCTTGTGTTGTATGTATGCATGCGTCTGTACAGTTTTGTTTCTTGCGATGTTGTCTGCGTAGATCCCCAGAAAACCAGGGGAGTGTGTACCTGCTAGAAAGTGTTTTTTGTGGTATGTGTCTGTTCATTGAGGCGTGTATGGTGTGTTTCAGGTTGTTCCAGTCGGTGGAAGGAAGTCTTGTGTTTGGGTCAGTCGCAAAAAAGTCAGTGCTGGAGGCAGTTAGGTCTTGTTTGATCATGTCTAAGTCAGCCCTTGAATAAAGGAATATCTGTCTGGGTCTCTGTTTGTGTCTAATCGGTTGATGGTCAGCGTCAACGATGAGTATGTCGTGGTCACTAAGTCCTGGAACAACCTGAGTGTTTGTTGTGTTAAGAATGTTGTTGGTGAGAAAAAGGTCAAGTGTGTGTGCTGTGGTCAAAGGGCCACCGTGGCCGGGGCGCGTTACAGTGTGTGTTTGTGTTGGCTGGAGTACTGCTTGTGAGAGTGAAAATGTATTTATGATGTCAACGAATGTGTCGTGTAGTTGGCGTCTGTTTGTGTGGGGAATAATGGGCTTGGGGGCGTCAGCATCGGGAGGGTCAAATGGGGATATTGCAGTCCAGTCAGTGTCAGGGAGGTTGAAGTCACCTGTGATCCAGACACGTTTGTCTGCCTGTATGCGTGAAAGAGAAATTTGAAGATTGTGTAAATAGTCTGCATTAGTAGACGGCGGTCTGTAAAAAGCAGCAATAAGAAGAGATTCACAGTTGAAGGTTTGTAACTGGACCCAGGTGATTTCGCAGTCTGTGTCAAGGTCAGGCCTATGCTTAACACTAAGACCAGGCTTGGTGGCGATGATAACACCGCCACCTTTGCCGAGGTCTGTCGGGCGGTCTTTACGGAATACTGTCATGCTAAAGGGGGGAGGGAAAAGCTCACTACTGTCAACATCAGGCGTTAACCAAATCTCAGTCCCTATACTATTATGTCAGGGTTATGTGTAAGGTTTGTTTCCCGGGATCCCGGACAATTTTCAAGGTTTAGTAATCCCGTGATATTTTTGCACATCCCGACAATTCCCGGGATGAAATTAAGTACAAAAATAGGGGCAAATTTGATTGCAGGATGATTGTGGACTTGTGGTTCTATTTATATTTATATTATACAGGGTGTCCCGTGAGGAATGTTTTGTGTGTGTCTGAAGGAAGGACTTACTGTTTAGGTATTGTCTTGAGTATTATAAAGCAGCCACGGCACTCCCGTTACCCGTAGCAGAGCTCGTATAATGAACACCATGTCTGCATATTCCACGTTGCTGTATGTATACGACATTGAGATGAGCGTGACAACTTAACAAAATTACAAGAAAAGCATCACACTTTCCCTCCTCGCGTGAGTGACCGACCAGTGACGGTTGACAGCAAACTGTCTGCCTGCCTGTCTGCCTGCCGGCACAGCTGATCGCTGTTGCCATAGTTCCCAGCGCTTTAGCTACTGGTTGCTACGATGGTACATAACGGTTTTTTTTATGTTGGACATGTAATGTGACAAATGTCTAACTATCATCTTTGGGTAATCACATACCAAAAAGAGTAAGAAAATAACATATTTTAAGATAGATAATAACATAGTAAATAATAACATTTAATTCATGTTATAAATAAAGAATGTTTACTACATTTTCTGTCATTAAGTGCTCTCTTCATTTCACTGAGTATAAATGGAAATAAATGTATTTTTTTTATCATCGATAATGAACTATAATTTACATTGTCACTCGCATTGGAATTCGGAAGCAGAACAAAAATAAAGCTGTAAACGAAGCAGTTAGCTCTTATTCTCGTTCCTTTTACTTTGTTGAGGAACAAAGTGTTTGCTGGAAGTCTGGAATTAAACATTAAGTGGAATTAGTAAGACAGTCAATCTTCAGTAATATTTCTGCATATCTATTAATGTTAAGCACATCAAAAACCCGAAAGGGAGACTAGGTATGATGTGGAATTTTAGACAATTGAAAATCTCGGGAATTCCCGGGATTAGAGCAAACTTTATCCCGGAATCCCAGGACAAAGAAAAAGGTCCAAAACGACAATCCCTAGTTATGTGTAGTGATTGGATGGTGTAATTGAGCTATTTTGTTTTTAATACTACGGAAATTAATTGTTAATAGTGGGAGGGAAGTGTGGCTGTGACGCGGTGGATGTGGAAGTAAAGAGCTCGGCGAAGATGGTGATGATGGAGGAGAAGAAATGGGAGAGAGTGAAGAAGTGGAGGAGGGAGGTGGAGCGGGAGGCAATGAGCAAAGGGAGGAAAAGGAAGCAGGGACCGGGGAAAGTGGAAGAGTAGGGTTGGGGGAGGGTGATGCGGCAGACCTGGGTGTGTTAGTAACGGAAGGGAGAGCCTGTCAGCCTTAACCCGGTAGCAGCGGGGATCATGTTTCTTAATGGTCCCTCTAAGCGAGAAAAATGAGAAAAAAATCACCCTACACACAACCAGTTTCATAACATTTATCAAAGCATTTGTGATCAGATTATGTATCATCTATTTTGGGGAGTTTATATCAAGGCACAAATTTGGCCGGTCGCTGCTACACGGTAAAGCCACAAATTTGGTCCGTCGCTGCTACCGGGTTAAACACACACATCCTGGCCTCGAACACACACTCACAGGCTTTAATAAGTGTGGGAAATTAGTGTCCACCCATAAGCACACACTTACATTCCTTAAACACACACTTACATGCCTTAAAAGTGTGTTAAGTCTTTTCAGTCATATATACACACTTTCTGGCCTCAAACACCTTTACAGGCTTCAATAGTGTGCAGTCAGTGCTCAGCCATAAACACACACTTCCAGGCATCAAGCACACACTTACATGCCTTAAAAAGTGTGTTAAGTCTTTTCAGTCATATATACACACTTTCTGGCCTCAAACACACACTTACAGGCTTCAGTAAGTGTGCAGTCAGTGCTCAGCCATAAACACACACTTCCAGGCATCAAACACACACTTACATGCCTTAAAAAGTGTGTTATGCCAGTTTCCAGCCTTAAATATACACTTCCAGACCTCAAACGCATACTAATAGGCTTTAATAAGTGTGTAGTCAGTGTTCAGCCATAAACACACACTTACACTCTTCAAGCACACACATATACGCCTTAAAAAGTGTATTAAATCTGTTTTCAGTCATAAATACACACTTGGGCCTCAAACACATACTAATAGGTTTTAATAAGTTTGCTAAGTCAGTGTTCAGTCACCAATACACAGTTACAGGCCTTAACCCGGCAGCTGGGGGTGGATCATGTTTCTTAAAGGCCCCTCTAAGGGAATCAATGAGAAAAAAATCATCACTCACGCAAACCATTTCATAATACATATCAACGCATTTGTGATCAGTTTATGCATCATCTATTTTGAGGAGTTTATATTATGGCAAAAGATTGGCCCGTCGCTGGTACGTGGTAAAGCCACAAATTTGGCCCTTCGCTGGTACGTGGCAAAGCCACAAATTTGGCCCGTCGCTGGTACGTGGTAAAGCCACAAATTTGGCCCTTCGCTGGTACGTGGTAAAGCCACAAATTTGGCCCGTCGCTGGTACGTGGTAAAGCCACAAATTTGGCCCGTCGCTGGTACGTGGTAAAGCCACAAATTTGGCCTGTCGCTGGTACGTGGTAAAGCCACAAATTTGGCCCGTCGCTGGTACGTGGTAAAGCCACAAATTTGGCCCGTCGCTGGTACGTGGTAAAGCCACAAATTTGGCCCGTCGCTGGTACGTGGTAAAGCCACAAATTTGGCCCGTCGCTGGTGCGTGGTAAAGCCACAAATTTGGCCCGTCGCTGTCACCGGAATAATAAGTATGCTAAGTTAGTGTTCAGCTTTATACAAACACTAGTAGGCTTCCAAAACACACTTATAAGCTTTAGTAAGTGCATTGAGTCAGTTTCCAGTCATCAGCTCACAATTCCAGGGTAGAAAATCATGATTTTATATACAGATTGTCCATCTTCTTGTTGTTCTCTTCAAGTTGTTTTCCTGGCTTACCCAAGCATTGTAGACATGACATTGTATAATAACATTTGTTAGCCCTGATGAACCCTACAACATGGCATTATAGTTTTTTTTTTTTTTTTTTTTGCGTCTTGGCCTGTGGCGCCGGTAGGCCTTCATAGCAGGGCCTGATGGTCGGCCCCAGCCCGTTGTGGTGCAGGCAAGTGTTTATAGTGGCGCCATCTTTACTATTCAGCATTTTCCATTTTAGACCCCTAGTTGCATAATGTAAATTGTTGGGGTGTGTTGGAGGGTCATGCGACGGCAATCTAGCACAGTTTTTGTGCTATTAACACTTGTTAATAAAAAAATGATTTATTTGATTTAAATCAATTTTTTTATTCAAATATTTTTTTTATTCAAATGACTTTTTTTCTTAAATTCTTTTTTTGTTGATTATTGTTTTACTTTTGTGAGTACATTTTTTTGTGATAAACTTTGGCAGTGCCAAGTGAAGGCACGGCTCAGTGTGTCACCTTGGCCAGGGTGAGTTGTCACGGGGAAGTCACAAGTGGACAACCCTGACAGATGACTCAGCCCAGGCAAGTTAAGGCAGCCAGCACAGAGGAACAGAGGAGGGACTGCAATCACCATGGGGTCAAATTTGTATCCTAATAATGAGATAGTCGACTCAGTCGTGTTCCTGTGCTTTCAAAAAGCAATTATGTTCATTAAAATTCATAATTACATTTATTGTAGTTATCAACAACAAGACACATTCTTTCCAGGCAAGTTGGTGGTCAGGGCCACACACCCACACCCTCCTGGTGCCTCTGCTGCCGCGCCGGTGAGTACTCCACCCGGTCTTGTTCTGTACCTTTGTTGTGCTCGTGTGTAAGGAAGTTTGCAAGACACCCAAAACTGACCTCTCTTTTGGCCACTCTTTACTTTTATCTGTTGTGGGAGCGGTGAGTAGCGGGCTTTTTTTCTACACTTTTTGTTGCCCTTGAGCCGTCTTCTTGTAAAAAAAAAAAAAAAAAATACATGAGTGACACAAGGTTATGCTCATGCTTAACAAGGAGCTAAAATGTAGGCCAAGACGTGGGTTTGCTTAACAAGGAGCTAAAATGTAGGCCAGGACATGGGTTTGCTTAACAAGGAGCTAAAATGTAAGCCAAGACGTGGGTTTGCTTAACAAGGAGCTAAAATGTAAGCCAAGACGTGGGTTTGCTTAACAAGGAGCTAAAATGTAAGCCAAGACGTGGGTTTGCTTAACAAGGAGCTAAAATGTAGGCCAAGACGTGGGTTTGCTTAACAAGGAGCTAAAATGTAGGCCATGATGTGGGTTTGCTTAACAAGGAGCTAAAATGTAGGCCATGACGTGGGTTTGCTTAACAAGGAGCTAAAATGTAGGCCAAGACGTGGGTTTGCTTAACAAGGAGCTAAAATGTAGGCCATGACGTGGGTTTGCTTAACAAGGAGCTAAAATGTAGGCCATGACGTGGGTTTGCTTAACAAGGAGCTAAAATGTAGGCCAAGACGTGGGTTTGCTTAACAAGGAGCTAAAATGTAGGCCAAGACATGGGTTTATGAGTAGGGAAAATAAACTGTTCACTTGTTTCCTTTCAGCCTGTCTTCTGGCCACTCATCTCTTTCTTGTACAGGAGCAGTGGTGAGCAGGCTTTTTTATTTATTTATTTCCACCCTTGAGCTGCCTCCCTCACTGTAAAAAAAGAAACGCACAAGACGGGATGAGTGGTGGAATCGCTATGCTAAAGTTGTGCTCCAGAAAATACTACAGTTCCCTCCCGAGTTTCGCGCTTGCTTTGTTCCGAGGGTTTAGCGCTAAACTCGAGGATTGCAAAACTCTGTGTCTTGAGAACACTGGAAAAGCACTTATTTGTTCTTACCTGTGAAGCTGACATGTTTTTCCGCCTTTCCTCCCTTTTTATCTCAAAATATGTACCTTGGAAAAAGAAAGGAAATGGGAAGAGAGAATAAGTCGTTTTGAAGCCGCAGTTGAAGACGGCTGCCTTATGACTGGCTGACAGTTCTGGAAACACGCTTGTGATTCGCTGTGAGTCCGATGACATCATCGCTGGCGCTCACCCAATCAGCGGGATCACTGCCGTAAGGCGGTGTCACACTGGCCGTTTTCCTCCAACCATTGGGGTTACAGGCAACGCCCATACGCCCAACCAGGAGCGAATTGTCGGTTGTCCGTAACCTGGTGTCACACTGGTCCTTTTTCTCCCACCGCGTTGGAGGCAGCTAGGGCAACCGTTAACTCCAACTTTTCCAGGTGTGCGTCACATACGGCCAAGGTCGGTTGCCCGTATCCACATCCACAACATAAACAAAGCACTTGCCTTGTATCGACAAGGCGTCGTCTGTTAGAGTAAGGGCTGTCACGGCTTGTGCTGCCATTTCCCAAGTTGTGGACTTTTTTTTTTTTTTTTTTTTTTTTTTACAGCTAAGGAGACAGCTCAAGGGCGCAAAGAAAAAAAAAAGAAAAAAAAGGCCCGCTACTCACTGCCCCCGAACAGAGGTTAAAGGAGTGTCCAAAATCAGAGGTTAATTTCGGGAGGAGAGGTGTCCTGATACCCTCCTCTTGAAAGAGTTCAAGTCGTAGGCAGGAGGAAATACAGATGAAGGAAGATTGTTCCAGAATTTACCAGCGTGAGGGATGAAAGAGTGAAGATGCTGGTTAACTCTTGCATAAGGGGTTTGGACAGTAGAGGGATGAGCATGAGTAGAAAGTCGAGTGCAGCGGGGCCGCGGGAGGGGGGAGGCATGCAGTTAGCAAGTTCAAAAGAGCAGTCAGCGTTGAAATATCGATAGAAGATAGAAAGAGAGGCAACATTGCGGCGGAATTTAAGAGGTAGAAGACTATCAGTATGAGGAGGAGAGCTGATGAGACGAAGAGCCTTAGCCTCCACTCTGTCCAGAAGAGCTGTGTGAGTGGAGCCCCCCCACACATGAGATGCATACTCCATACGAGGGCGGACAAGGCCCATGTATATGGACAGCAACTGTGCAGGGGAGAAGAACTGGCGGAGACGGTACAGAACGCCCAGCCTCGAGGAAGCTGATTTAGTAAGAGATGAGATATGAAGTTTCCAGTTAAGATTTTGAGTTAAGGATAGACCGAGGATGTTTAGTGTTGAGGAAGGTGATAGCTTGGTGTTGTCAAAGAATAGGGGATAGTTGTTTGGAAGATTGTGTCGAGTGGATAGGTGGAGAAACTGTGTTTTTGAGGCGTTGAAGGACACCAGGTTCTTCTTGCCCCAATCGGAAATAATAGTAAGGTCTGAGGCTAAGCGTTCTGCAGCCTCCAGCCTTGAGTCGTTAAGTTCCTGAAGGGTGGGTCTTCTATTAAAAGAAGTTGAATAATGCAGAGTGGAATCATCGGCGTAGGAATGGATAGGACAGTTCGTTTTGGAAAGAAGATCATCAATGAACAACAGAAAAAGAGTGGGAGATAGGACAGAACCCTGTGGGACACCACTGTTAATAGATTTAGGGGAAGAACAGTGACCGTCTACCACGGCAGAAATAGAACGGTCAGAAAGGAAACTGGAGATAAAGTTACAGAGAGAAGGATAGAAACCGTAGGAGGGTAGTTTAGAAAGCAAAGATTTGTGCCAGACCCTATCAAAAGCTTTTGATATGTCCAGCGCAATAGCAAAAGTTTCACCGAAACGGCTAAGAGAGGATGACCAAGAGTCAGTTAAGAAGGCTAGGAGATCACCAGTAGAACGCCCCTTGCGGAACCCATACTGGCGATCAGATAGAAGGTCAGAAGTGGAAAGGTGCTTTTGAATCTTCCGGTTAATTAAGGATTGATTCAAAAGCTTTAGATAGACAAGAAAGTAAAGCAATAGGACGGTAGTTTGAGGGATTGGAGCGGTCACCCTTCTTAGGTACAGGCTGTATGAAGGCATACTTCCAGCAAGAAGGAAAGGTAGATGTTGACAGGCAGAGGCGAATAAGTTTGACCAGGCAGGGTGACAGCACGAAGGCACAGTTTTTAAGGACAATAGGAGGCACTCCATCAGGTCCATAAGCCTTCTGAGGATTGAGGCCAGAGAGGGTATAGAAAACATCATTTTGAAGAATCTTTATAACAGGCATAAAGGAGTCAGAGGGGGGATGAGTAGGAGGAATATGCCCAGAATCGTCCAGAGTGAAGTTTTTAGAAAAAGTTTGAGAGAAGAGTTCAGCCTTAGAGATAGATGAGACGGCAGTGTTGCCGTCAGGACTGAGGAGTGGAGGGAAAGATGAAGAAGTGTAGTTGGAGGAGATGTTTTTGGCTAGATGCCAGAAGTCACGAGAAGAGTTAGAGAAAGCAAGGTTTTGGCATTTTCTATTAATGAAAGAATTTTTGGTTAGTCGGAGAATAGATTTGGCACGATTTCGGGCAGAAATGTAAAGTTCATAATTAGCATTAGTGTGAAGGCTCTGGTACCTTTTGTGAGCTACCTCTCTATCATTGACTGCACGAGAACAAGTATATAGATATATATATATATATATATATATATATATATATATATATATATATATATATATATATATATATATATATATATATATATATATATATATATATATATATAAACGAGAGAGTGAGGGAAATGTCCACCCATCAGCTGAAAGTGGCAGCTCTCAGGTGGGGAGGAGCGTGCCCCACACCACTGGTGATGATAAATATATAGTGAACGTATGTAATAGGCTTTTGAAATAATGCACGAGGTAAAGTGTCATTGCAAGCCTTGAAAAGTACACAATGAGACACATGTTTCTCGTTCAGGTTCAATCGCCCGTCTGTCTGCTAAAACAAAAGTTTGATGCGTACTACAAATTAAGTTAACCCGTCCACTGTGATAGGCACGGATTTGGCTTTCACTGGTAGCTTGGTAACATATAGACCCAGGCCCTTCTCTGCCTCTGTGGTGGATAGTGGAGTGTTTCCCATGTGGTATTGGTGTGCTGGATATCCCCTCCCAAGGTGCAGGACTTAACATTTTCTTCATTGAATTGTAGCAGCCACTTTTGTTCCATTCCTGTAGGTTGAGGAGGTCTTCTGGTAGGAAATCTGCTGTCTAGGGGTTAAAGAGAGAGAGAGAGAGAGAGAGAGAGAGAGAGAGAGAGAGAGAGAGAGAGAGAGAGAGAGAGAGAGAGAGAGAGAGAGAGAGAGAGAGAGAGAGAGAGGCTTTTCTGTACATTACAGGTATCACAGATAACATATATATCAAAGTAAGACTTGAACTAAAAGTTTACTAAACTATATAAAAATCAGTATCAAAATAGCGTGAGCGTGGCATCAGTAGAATCCTAGTTGATATTTGTCATTATTAAGTAAGTTCTTTAGTCTTTTTCTGAACACTTGTATAGTATTTGATTGTGTTACATGGTGTGGGAGAGCGTTCCATAGCCTGGGCTCTACACAAGAAAAAGACGTGTCCCTCATGCAGGGTGTTGGTGCGGGGAACATGTAGGGTGTTCTGCTGTGTACCTACTCTGTGTCACCTCAGTTGTGGAAGGCAAGTGCAGGAACCACTCTGGAGACAGCTGACATTTTATCTTATACGTATACAGTGACGGCAACATCAAAAATTATCTAGATTGAAGAAATACATTAGAAAGCTGGAAAGAATACAAACAGCAGCGACCAAACTACCGGAAACTCTGATAGAACATACTTATGAAGAAAGACTGGAAAAATTGGGACTAACAATACTGGAGAGAAGAAGAGAGAGAGGGGACCTAATAGCATTGTACAGGATACAAGAGGGATTGGAAAAATTGGACAGGGAAGACCTAGTGGTACGTGACAGAAGTGTGACAAGAGGCAATGGTAAAAAATTGAAGAAGAGCGACTGTAGGAGAGACATCAAGAAATACAGTTTTCCATACAGAAGCATAACAACATGGAACGGACTGACAAGGAGACTGTGTGTGCAAAAACGATTCATGAATCTAAAGCCAAACTGGATAATAAGCGTTATGGAGACGGGACAGCACGGGCCTAGTATAGCTCTTTTCCTGTATTTCACAACTAGGTAAATACAACTAGGTAAATACACACACACACAGGCAAGGGATAATCATTTTGCATATCTGATGTGTGCAAGAGAGAGAGAGAGAGAGAGAGAGAGAGAGAGAGAGAGAGAGAGAGAGATTTACATAGAAAATCAGACCACACAGACCCCATGGTCCAGACTTGGTGGTCTGTCCTTAAACCTAAGTGATTTTACATTAATCAGAAGACTCCAAAACGTTGCATTTCTACTCTAGTTGATATTAAGTTGAAGGAAGTGACGGTCGAGCTTATTTTGAAGGAGTCAATCGTGTTACACTGGACCAATGACGGTGGAAGCTTATTCCATTCTCGCACTACAACGTTGGTGAAGAAAAATTTGGTGCAGTCTGAATTTACTTGTCTACATCTGAGTTTTACGCCATTGTTCCTCGTGCGCAAAGTGTCATCGATCATAAACAATGTTGATCTGTCTACATTCGTGAAACCATTAAGTATTTTAAAACATTCGATCAGTTTTCCTCGGAGGCGACGTTTCTCAAGAGAACATGTTAAGGGTAGAAAGCCTTTCTTCGTAGGATTTGTTGCGCAAGGAAGGGATAATTTTCGTTGCCCGACGCTGAACACCTTCTAATTTAGCAATATCCTTTGCATGGTGGGGAGACCAAAACTGTACCGCATATTCCAAGTGGGGTCTGACTAAACTGTTGTAGAGCGGGAGTATTACATCTTTATTCTTGAATACAAAGTTTCTTTTAATGAAGCCCAACATTCTGTTCGCTTTATTTGCTGCATCGATGCATTGCTGTGAGAATTTGAGGTTTGACGCGATTTTGACCCCCAAGTCCTTGACGCATTGAACGCTTTTGAGTTTAACGCCGCGCATTTCGTATTCGAACTTCTTATTCCTCGTTCCAACTTGAAGGACCTGGCACTTGTCTACGTTAAAGGGCATCTCCCATCTATCCGACCAAGCTGAAATTTTGTGCAAATCCTCTTGAAGGCTTTGCCTGTCTTCGTCAGTGAGAACCGAGTTGCCAATCTTTGTGTCGTCTGCAAATTTACTAATGCGGCTATTGAGTCCAACATCCACGTCGTTGATGTAAATAATGAAGAGCACTGGGCCAAGGACCGAGCCCTGAGGGACGCCACTAGTGACAGGCGCCCACTCTGAGTTAAATCCGTCAATCACTACTCTTTGTTGTCTGTTGCTCAACCAATTCGCGATCCATTGGTTTACTTGACCGTCAATACCTATTTGCTTTAATTTGTAAAGTAATTTATGATGCGGGACTTTATCAAACGCTTTCTGGAAATCAAGATAGACTATGTCCAGTGATTTGGTTACGTCATAAACAGTGAAGAGGTCGTTATAAAAGGTTAATAGGTTTGATAGGCAGGATCTTTTGTTTCGGAAGCCATGTTGTGAGTCCCCAATCAATGAGTGGCTTTCAAGGTAATTCACAATTTTGTCTCTAATTATGCCCTCAAGTAGCTTACCTACAACCGAAGTTAGACTAATGGGCCTGTAATTACCTGGTACTTTTTTGTCTCCTTTCTTGAAAATCGGTGTCACGTTAGCCTTTTTCCAATCTGAAGGGACGATGCCTTGTCGCAAGGACATATTGAATACGGTTGTGAGGGAGGAGAGTATTTCACTCTTTGTTTCTTTCAGCAGAGTTGGATATACTTTGTCAGGTCCAGGACTTTTATTTGTTTTAAGTGAATGGAGAGCTTTAAGGACTTCATCGGTTGTTATTTCAAAATTAGGCAATGCATGCTCGAGATTTACAATAGTACTGGTGTTGGTGGTAGCGAGAGAAAGACTGTTAGTATTAAACACCGAGGAAAAGTAATTGTTTAAGAGGTTTGCAATGTGTTGGCTGTCAGTCACTAGTGCACCGTCGCTGTTTGTTAAAGGTCCAATACCACTTTTGATCGCCTTTCTGTTGTTTATGTAACTGAAGAAAGATTTCGGATTATTTTTACAGTTGGCTGCAATATTTTCTTCGTATCTACGCTTTGCCTGACCTACTAGTCTTTTTACTCGTCGCCTGGCATCATTATAAAGTCTAATGTTTTCGGGCGTGCTTTGTTCTTTCTTTAACCTGTAAAACAATTTTCTCTCATTGACTGATTGTTTAATTTCGCTATTAAACCACGGTGGGTTTTTATTAGTGTTAATTCGCTTCTCGCACAAGGGACGAATGTGTTCTGCTGAGTGAGTAAGTGATTTTTAAGGCTTAGCCAGGCTTCCTCTACGTTGCCGTCATCTGATAGTTGTATTTCTGTTAGTTTTTGTCGGGTTTCTACGAAGTTAGCTCTTTTGAAATTGGGCACCTTTACTTTATTTTCAGTCACTGATGATTGAGCTTTAATGTCGACGCGCACTAATTTATGATCGCAAGAACCGAGGTGTTCTCCTACCGTGACACTACTGATTAGGTTATCTTGGGTCGTTATAACAAGGTCGAGTATATTATTTTGTCGAGTTGGCTCAGAAACCATTTGGCTTAGATAATTTTCTTCTAGAAATTCGATCATTCTATGTGACTCGCCTTCTGTACCTGACAGTGTCGCCCAGTCGATAGGGGGGAGGTTAAAGTCTCCTAATATCAGTGAGTCGCTGTTATTAAGTGACTGCCTTAAGACGCTGTACATATCAAGGTCGTCATCGAGTGATTGCCCGGGAGGTCTGTAGGTGACAGATATATTTAAGTTGACTTTTGCAATGTTTACTCGCACGCACAAATGTTCAACGTTACTGTTTCCCGGTGTTTTGTCAGTGGGTTGCAAATAGCTTTTGACATAAAGGGCGACGCCACCGCCTCTACGGTTTACACGATCTTTGTTGAAGAGTCTGTAGCCATCTATGTTGTATTCGGAACTTAAATCAATATTTGTGGTGTCGATAAATGTTTCGGTTATAGCAATTATGTCAAAATTTTCTGTTAAAGCAAGACATCTCAGCTCATCAAATTTGTTTCTTAGGCTACGCGCATTGACACTAAGGATTTTTAAGTTATCTAGAGGCTTAGTAATAGAGGTGGTGGTACTTGCGGGATCACGGTTACGGGTTTGTTGCGATGCACGGCGTCTATTTACACGGGTGGGGTGGAGGGACGTGGCCGTGACTCGTTTTTGCTCGGATGACACTGCTTCGTTGAGGAGCCTTCCGAGTCTGGCTGCCCCGATGGGAGAAAGGTGCAATCCGTCCCTGTGGAAGAGCTCATTTTGTCCATAGAAATTGTCCCATGCGTTTAGGAACTCCACGTCAAGCTCCCTACAAAGAGTCTGTAAGCGGTTGTTTAGGCTGAAGGCCTTACTGAAAAAGTCGCTCTCCGCCCAAGTCCGTGGTAGAACTCCTGAAATGAAAATGTTAGGGGATTTAGTCTTATACTGCTGGATGAGCCTACGGTACTTCTCCAGGAGTTCCTCAGACCGGGTCGTGGTGACGTCGTTCGTACCTGTGTGAATAACAAACAGTGAATCATTAGTAGCCTTGGGGGAGATCTCCTTAAGAGCAGCAGTTATGTCGTCGATCCCAGCACCAGGATAGCAATAGTTCTGTCTTCGACGAGGAACTCTGCCGCAGAACTCAACGACCTGCTGGCGAATCATGGAGTCACCCACCAGGAAGGTGCTCTCCTGCTCGTCCTCCTCCTCCAGAATGGCAAACCTGTTGAAGCAATGAACAGGATAAATCGCTTGTCTGGCTGGTTTGGCTCCTCCATTCACGACGGTGAAGCCATCATGGTCGGTGCCACTAGCATCCTCCCGTAGCGTGGTGTTGTCCGCTGGTGTCGACGGTACCGCTGAGGGCAAGGGGGCGGTTGGAGAAGGGTTTGGCACTACAGCAACGTTAGCCTGGATGAATTCCTGCAAGAAGGCAACAGTGCGAGAAAGCTCTATTATTTTATTCTGACCTGCTTCCATCTTCTCTTCTTGAGATGCTGCCTGGTGAGAGAAAGCTCTATTATTTTATTCTGGCCTTCTTCCATCTTCTCTTCCTGCTCCTGCAGGCTTGTCTCGAGATGCTGCCTGGAGAGACACAGTCGACAGACAGCAGAACGCCCTGTAAAAAAGTGAGCTGAGAAGCTACCGTTACAAGTACTGCACTTCTTAGGCGCCATCTTAGCTGAAATGAAAGAGATAAAAACACAGAGTGAAGGGGATTAGGAAAGGGGGTGAGGTGTGTGAGAGGTAGTTTAGTAATGGAGGAAAAGTGAGAGAGAGGAGGAGTAGGAAGGGATGTGAGGTGAGTAAAGAGGGAAAAGAGGTGTGTGAGATCAAGGAGGGTTAGGAAATAGGTGAGGTGGGAGAGAGGAGGAGTAGGAAGGGATGTGAGGTGAGTAAAGAGGGGGAAAGGGAGGCGGTGAGTGAGGTGTGTGAGATCAAGGAGGGTTAGGAAATAGGTGAGGTGGGAGAGAGGAGGAGTAGGAAGAGATGTGAGGTGAGTAAAGAGGGGGAAAGAGAGGCGATGAGTGAGGTGTGTGAGATCAAGGAGGGTTAGGAAATAGGTGAGGTGGGAGAGAGGAGGAGTAGGAAGGGATGTGAGGTGAGTAAAGAGGGGGAAAGGGAGGCGGTGAGTGAGGTGTGTGAGATCAAGGAGGGTTAGGAAATAGGTGAGGTGAGTGAGAGGGAGTTTGGGAAAGGAGGTAAGTGGGAGAGAGGAGTAGGAAGGGATGTGAGGTGAGTGAGGTGTGTGAGAACAAGAAAGGTTAAGAAAGAGGCGAGGTAAGGTGGGTGAAGGGATGGGTAAATAGGATGTGAGGTAAGGTGAGTGAGGGGGGGAGGGCTTAGAAATATGTGGAGGTGAGGGAGGAGTAGGAAGGGCTAATCCTCTAGGGGATGAGGAGGAGCAAAAGGGATGTGAGGTGAGCGAGGGTGGGGGGGGGGCTCAGGTGAGGTGAGGGAAAGGGGTGTAGGAAGTGTTAATCCTCTAGGGGATTTAAAGAGGGTGTAATGAGGAGGAGCAGATTGAATCCTCATGGAATTCAAAGGGTGGGTTGTCGACACACCCAAATCACGCGTGAGACACTCGGGAACACAAAGTCACACTCGGGACACACGAAACACTCAGAAACCCAAGCACAAGCACGACTAAACACCCTCAAGTCACTCGCAAAAACACCGGAAGTACAACAGCACACTCAAAACACTCTGAAACCCACGCAGAGCACTATAAACATCCAAATCACACGTAAAAGCACTGGAAACACAACACACTCGAAACGCAGAACACTCGAAAACAGCCAAATCACACGCAAAAACACCGGAAACAAAACAGCACACTCAAAACGCTCTGAAACGCACGCAGTACACTTAGAAGCAGCCAAATCACACGCAAAAACACCGGAAACACAACACACTTGAATCACTCTGAAACCCACGCAGAACACCCGGAAACAGCCAGATCACACGCAAAAACACCGGAAACACAACACACTTGAATCACTCTGAAACCCACGCAGAACACCCGGAAACAGCCAGATCACACGCAAAAACACCGGAAACACAACACACTTGAATCACTCTGAAACCCACGCAGAACACCCGGAAACAGCCAGATCACACGCAAAAACACCGGAAACACAAATCACAGAGGCAACCACAGGCAGAAACCACAAGCGAACACACACCAAACACGTGTCGGGAAATCACAGGCAACACACAAGGTCCACAAGCGAGAACACACGCCCAAGAGCACGACTAAAACACAGGGCAAGCGATGTTGTGGGGCGCAGCGGGGTGAGGTCACGACCTTCTCTCAGCAGAGGGAGAGAGAGATTATAGGCAAGGGAGAGGGATGATGAGATTATGATGGATAAGAGAGAGAGAGAGAGAGAGAGAGAGAGAGAGAGAGAGAGAGAGAGAGAGAGAGAGAGAGAGAGAGATAATTACATAGAATTACATAGAAAATCAGACCACACAAACCCCATGGTCCAGACTAGGTGATCTGTCCTTAAACCTAAGTGATTCTACATTAATCAGATGGCTCCAAAACATTGCTTTTCTACTCTAGTTAATATTAAGTTCAAGGAAGTGACGGTTGAGCTTGTTTTTAAAGGAGTCAATCGTGTTACACTGGGCCACTGACGGTGGGAGACTTTTCCATTCTCGCACTACAACGTTGGTGAAGAAATATTTGGTGCAGTCTGAATTTACTTGTCTACGTTTGAGTTTTACGCCATTGTTCCTCATTCGCAAAGTGTCATCAATCATAAACAATTTTGTTCTGTCTAAATTCGTGAAACCATTAAGTATTTTAAAACATTCGATCAGTTTTCCTCGGAGGCGACGTTTCTCAAGAGAACATGTTAAGGATGGAAAGCCTTTCTTCGTAGGATTTGTTGCACAAGGAAGGGATAATTTTGTTGCCCGACGCTGAACACCTTCTAATTTAGCAATGTCCTTTGCATGGTGGGGAGACCAAAACCGTACCGCATATTCCAAGTGGGGTCTGACTAAACTATTGTAGAGAGGAAGTATTACATCTTTATTCTTGAATAAAAAGTTTCTTTTAATGAAGCCCAACATTCATTTCGCTTTATTTGCTGCATCGATGTATTGATGTGAGAATTTGAGGTTTGACGCAATTTTGACCCCCAGGTCCTTAAAGCATTGAATGCTTGTGAGTTTTACGCCGCGCATTTCGTAATCGAACTTCTTATTTTTTGTTCCAACTTGCAGTACCTGGCACTTGTCTACATTAAATTGCATCTCCCATTTATCTGACCAAGCTGAAATTTTGTGCAAATTCTCTTGGAGGCTTTGCCTGTCTTCGTCAGTGAGAACCGAGTTACCAATCATTGTGTCGTCTGCAAATTTACTAATGCAATTATTGAGTCCAACATCCACATCGTTGATGTAAATAATGAAGAGCACTGGGCCAAGAACCGAGCCCTGAGGACGCCACTAGTGACCGGCACCCACTCTGAGTTAAATCCGTCAATCACAACTCTTTGTTGTCTGTTGCTCAACCAATTCGCGATCCATTGGTTTACTTGACCGTCAATGCCTATTTGCTTTAATTTATAAAGTAATTTATGATGTGGGACTTTATCAAACGCTTTCTGGAAATCAAGATAGACTACGTCCAATGATTTGGTTACGTCATAAACTGAGAAGAGGTCGTTATAAAAGGTCAATAGGTTTGACAGGCAGGATCTTTTGTTACGGAAGCCATGTTGTGAATCCCCAATTAATGAGTGGCTTTCGAGGTAACTCACAATTTTATCTCTAATTATGCTCTCAAGTAGCTTACCTACAATTGAAGTTAGACTAATGGGTCGGTAGTTACCTGGTATTTTTTGTTTCCTTTCTTAAAAATCGGTGTCACGTTAGCCTTTTTCCAATCCGAAGGGACGATGCCTTGTCGCAAGGATATATTGAATACGGTTGTGAGGGAGGAGAGTAGAGTCGACTGGGGGAAGAAATTTGCTCAATTAAAAGAGAGATCTGCTGTACATGATATTTTATTCAGAAAGTTTTGGATACATCAGTGTGATACTTAGACATCTTCTACACTCCATGATAACATAATATTTCATCTAATTCATAACAGAGAAAGTTATATAAAGAAAATAGGGAAAAATTTTTACCCGTATTTTTGGGGAAGAAGTTTGCCCACACTGGGTAATACACTTCCATGCAAACTTATTGCCCCAAATTGTAAAAATTTATGCCCCAAACTCTGGGGAAGATATTTCCCTATAAGGGGGAAAACTTTTCCACTCCTTAAATGCATTCTAGAAAATAGCTAGGCCTGTTGTGACATACATAAATATAAAGGTGACCTTTTATAACTAATCAAACTTATACTAACAAAAAGTTTCCTTCATTCTTTTTTTTATCAAGTCAATGAAAAGTACACGAATATCAGCAGAAAGCATCAATCAGCAGTAAACAGCATTCAGCAGTGTATGCATTATTCAGCAATAAGCATCATTCAGCAGTAAGCATGATTCAGCGGTAAGCATCATTCAGCAGTAAACATCATTCAGCAGTAAGGATCATTCAGCAGTAAACATCATTCGGCAGTAAACATCATTCAGCAGTAAACATCATTCAGCAGTAAACATCATTCGGCAGTAAACATCATTCAGCAGTAAACATCATTTGGCAGTAAACATCATTCAGCAGTAAACATCATCCAGCAGTAAACATCATTCAGCAGTAAACATCATTCAGCAGTAAACATCATTCAGCAGTAAACATCATTCAGCAGTAAGCATGATTCAGCAGTAAACATCATTCAGCAGTAAACATCATTCAGCAGTAAGCGTCATTCAGCAGTAAACATCATTCAGCAGTAAGCATCATTCAGCAGTAAACATCATTCACCAGTAAGCATCATTCACCAGGAAGCATCATTCACCAGTAAGCATCATTCAGCAGTAAGCATCATTCACCAGTAAGCATCATTCAGCAGTAAGCATCATTCAGCAGTAAGCATCATTCACCAGTAAGCATCATTCACCAGTAAACATCATTCACCAGTAAGCATCATTCAGCAGTAAGCATCATTCAGCAGTAAGCATCATTCACCAGTAAACATCATTCAGCAGTAAGCATCATTCAGCAGTAAACATCATTCAGCAGTAAACATCATTCAGCAGTAAGCATCATTCAGCAGTAAACATCATTCAGCAGTAAACATCATTCAGCAGTAAGCATCATTGAGCAGTAAGCATCATTCAACAGTCAGCATCATTGAGCAGTAAGCATCATTCAGCAGTAAGCATCATTCAGCAGTAATCATCATTGAGCAGTAAGCATCATTGAGCAGTAAGCATCATTGAGCAGTAAGTATCATTCAGCAGTAAGCATCATTAAGCAGTAAGCATCATTCAGCAGTAAGCATCATTCAGCAGTAAGCATCATTCAGCAGTAAGCATCATTCAGCAGTAAGCATCATTCAGCAGTAAACATCATTCAGCAGTAAGCATCATTCAGCAGTAAACATCATTCACCAGTAAGCATCATTGAGCAGTAAGCATCATTCAGCAGTCAGCATCATTGAGCAGTAAGCATCATTCAGCAGTAAGCATCATTCAGCAGTCATACATCAATAAACATGATTCAGCAGTAAACACTAATGCTATACAGATTCAATTTTCTTACGTCATATCTACACCTTCTTCATGAGTTCATTTGTCTTTACATCGTCAAATTTGTCGGCAGCATTCTTCAACAAGTTAGGGGAACCAGGCCCCATGAAGATGTACTCAGTGTCTATCATGTGTTTATCCTCCACTGGTGGCCACTGCCATGTTATCTTTCTGGCATGGAGGAGAGGGTCTTGCAATGTAGAAACTTAATTTCAACTTTGTTTACTGGCAATTCTTCATTATCACTGAAAACTTTCGTTACTTTTCTCCAGTAATAGCTATTGTTTGTTTTGTTCAGTATAAATCACAGCAAAATATTTATTTATGGAATCATCATCAATTTTCACTGATGTTGCTACATCTCTGTCTTCAGTGGATTTTGACCTTTCTACCTCTGTCTCTCTAGGAGCCTCATCTCCATCTTCATTGTCACTCACTGGCGAGATCCCGTCCAAGCTCACATCCAGAGATGAGCCACGAGAATCTACTGAACAATAGCTCCCACCTGATATGCTTGATGAATCATTATAATCAGCAGCAGCATTCTTTCTGCCCCTTTTCTGAACTGTGGCCTTCTTTTTTTCCCTGTTTCTTCTTATCTGCTTCTCTGCTTTCTGTTTCTTCTGATCTTCTTTTTCCTTCTGTGCCTTCTCTCTTTCCTCAATGCTGCTTATGACTTCCTCATGTGTTAGAACTGTGGCTCCTTCTCCTAACACTCTGCGAGCACCAGGTTTCTTGGCCTGATGGGGACGTTGTCGGTCAGATAAGATTTTTTCCATGGACTTGTTGGTCTGTATAACTTCGCCAAGTGCCTCTGCAAGTTCTTGAAGACTGTGAAGGTGCAGACAGAATGAATGACTATGCTGAAACACTTTTGGAGGATCTTCAGATGAAACTGTTTAATCAGACTTTTTGGATGAACAAGGGGAGGGATTTGTTACAGTGGCCAAAGGTGTACTTGTCCTCATGAGGGGTCTACTGACACTTGGCTTTGGATTAATGGGCATGATGGCCATCTCTGTGTCCTCTTCCTGAGCAGCTGGTACAATAGGAATGCCCTCCTCATTCTCAGGGCTGCCGGCACGGATCTTTGATTGTATGCTTCCACCTTTGACCTACTGAGTCGTGATTCATCAAATTTGGTCCTGTCAATTGGGAAGACTCCAGTAGAAGAAAAACTTTTGCGTACATTCTATTCAGACAAACCTTTGTTTCACACAGAGGTAAGGAGTTGAACATATTTCGCTCTAGAGACTGGCTCACGTGATGTATGCTCATACAATGCGAGTGCCTGGTCATAATAGGTCTTCAGAGGTGCAGAACACACTTTGGCTAAGGGCTGTAGCACATCAGTGTAGTGAGGAGGCAGGAGAACAATACTGATATGCTCATCTTTTGCCAGCTTGATGGTTTCAAGATCTGTGTGGCTAACGTGACCGTCAAGAATCATGAGAATCGGCGTTTTGTCCTTTGTCAGTTCTATAAATTTGACAAAAAACTTGTGAAATGCTTATGATTACTATTATTATTATCATTATTATTATCGTGATTATTTTATTATTATTATTATCTTTACTATGATTATTGCTATTATTGTTATTTCTATTTTTCCTTTTTATTTTCAATCATACTACTTTGTTCATTTGTCTCATTCATCTCATTTAATCTTCCATTGATGTATATTTTCAGCTCTAGGGCTGCCTGGTACTTCATGAAATAATGTTTATTATTATTATTATTATTATTATTATTTATTTACAGAGTAAATAGTTTGATTTGGGGTTGTTCCTGAATCCCCAATCCACTGCTGTATGAGCCGTTTTAGCCTAAAAACAATGCAGGGAGTCAAAGCAGAGCCATCAGCACAGATAATTGCTAATACAGTTATATTCTGCCTTCCAGAGCTGGGAGTCACTCTAATTGTTTGCTGTCATGCCTCCCTTCACATCTTCAATTACTTGCTCAACTGGGTCAGAGAGCTTAAAGTCCTTTTTTACATACTTCCTAACCATCTTTGCTATAATGGATACCACATGCAAAAACTCAATTACTCAGTCAGCCTGAAAGAGAACACAAACTGAAACCATGTAAACTTACTCAGTCAGCCTGAAAGAGAAAACAAAATCAAAACCGTGTGAATCAAGTGTAATTGTTAGTGTTGGTGTGTTGTGGTGACAAGTGAGTGTGTATTTGCTTTCTGAATGAGTCTATTGTACCGCAGTCTAAAATCTGTTGAGGGAGGCTGTTCCAGTCATGTATGGTGCATGGAAAGTATGAGTGCTTGTATGCGTCAGTGTTAGTGTGATATGTTTGGTATTTTTGGGTGTGTGTGTTACGAGTACGTTGACTGTTTGCCTTGTGTAGGTATGTGTGTGGGTCAATGTCAGTGTGAGTGTTTGTGATCTTGTACATAAGTGTAAGTCTGTGTGCTTGTCTGCGTATGTGAAGAGGGTCCATGTTTATCTGTTGTTTGATCCGTGTTGTGATGCCAGGCGCTCAAGTGTAATTGTTTGTAATGAACCTAGCCGCCTTGGTGTTGATTTGTTCTAGCCTATCAATGTTTCTGTGTGTGTGAGGATCCCACACCGTGGAGCAGTATTCCAGTGTTGGTCTCACAAGTGTGTCATAAGCTATGTGTTTAATGTCAGGTGTGCAGTTATGCAAATTCCTCCCCCCCCAGTGTTCTGTTGGCTGTGGTACTGATATGGTCTATGTGGGTGTTGAATTTCAAGTTAGTTGAGAGATGGATGCCAAGGTACTTGTGTGTGTGAACTGATTCTAAATTTGAATTGTGGAGAGTGTAGGTGTGATGGATGGGGTTGTGCGCTCTGGTGAATCTTAATAGTTTGCATTTGTCTGGTCGGAAGTGCATCTGCCAGGTGCGTTCCCACCGCTCCAGGGCGTCCAAGTCGTTTTGTAGTAGTCTGCAGTCATCAGTAGTCTTTACTGCTCTAAACAGTAAACTATCGTCGGCAAATAGTCTAGTGGAAGAGTTAGGCGTTGACAGTGGAAGATCGTTAATGTACAGGTGGAAAGAAGGGGCCTAGAACTGTGCCTTGTGGCACACCTGAAGAAACAGGGACAGTGTCAGATGAAGATCCATCAAGAAGAACACGTTGATTCCGGTTAGTAAGAAATGCAGTGATCCAGTGAAGAATAGGTCCCGAAATACCATAGTATTTTAATTTTAATGTCAGTCTTTTGTGCGGGACTTTGTCGAAGGCTTTGGCAAAATCTAAAATAATAGTGTCAACTTGTTTAATGTCACGTCGGTCAAGTAGCCTCGTGATGTCGTGATATGTAGTAATGAGTTGCGATTCACATGAGCGTTTGGGTCGAAAGCCGTGTTGTGAGTCAGTAAGGATGTTGCTTGCATCAAGGTGATTCATTATGTGTTTGTGTATTGTGTGTTCGAAAATTTTACATGGAATCGATGTTAGTGAGATGGGGCGATAATTGGCAGGGTCAGTCCTGTCACCTGTCTTGAATAAAGGATTAATGTTTGCCAAAAGCCAGTCAGAGGGTAATGAGGTGGATGATAGGGACTGGGCGAATATGGCCTGAAGGATGGGGGCAAGGATGGGGGCAAAGGATTTAAGGATGAAGGCGGGAATGTTGTCGGGGCCAGTGGATTTAGTTGTGTCAAGTCCTTCCAGTAATTTATGTATTCCGTCAGTCGTGATGTCAAGGGGGGCTATGGGGGGGAAGGGGCTGTGTGGCATGTTTGGTGTCAGGTTGTGCTCTTGTGTGTACACCGATTGGAACTGTGTGTTGAGTATTTGTGCTTTGTGTTGCGGGCTGGTTACTAATGTGTTAGTGTTGTCTTTAAGTGATGTAATCGTGTTAGTGTCATGTTTGCGCATCTTAAAGAACCTGAAAAAGTTTCTGTTGTTATTTCTTACGTTGTCTGCGAGGTAAGTTGCAATGTGTTTGGGTTCCGCTAATCTTATGTTTTTGGCAAATGTCTTTTGGTGGTTTTTGTAGGCGGTCCAATTATCTCTTGTGTTGTATGTATGCATGCGTCTGTACAGTTTTTGTTTCTTGCGATGTTGTCTGCGTAGATCCCCAGAAAACCAGGGGAGTGTGTACCTGCTAGAAAGTGTTTTTTGTGGTATGTGTCTGTTCATTGAGGCGTGTATGGTGTGTTTCAGGTTGTTCCAGTCGGTGGAAGGAAGTCTTGTGTTTGGGTCAGTCGCAAAAAAGTCAGTGCTGGAGGCAGTTAGGTCTTGTTTGATCATGTCTAAGTCAGCCCTTGAATAAAGGAATATCTGTCTGGGTCTCTGTTTGTGTCTAATCGGTTGATGGTCAGCGTCAACGATGAGTATGTCGTGGTCACTAAGTCCTGGAACAACCTGAGTGTTTGTTGTGTTAAGAATGTTGTTGGTGAGAAAAAGGTCAAGTGTGTGTGCTGTGGTCAAAGGGCCACCGTGGCCGGCAGGGCGCGTTACAGTGTGTGTTTGTGTTGGCTGGAGTACTGCTTGTGAGAGTGAAAATGTATTTATGATGTCAACGAATGTGTCGTGTAGTTGGCGTCTGTTTGTGGGGGAATAATGGGCTTGGGGCGTCAGCATCGGGAGGGTCAAATGGGGATATTGCAGTCCAGTCAGTGTCAGGGAGGTTGAAGTCACCTGTGATCCAGACACGTTTGTCTGCCTGTATGCGTGAAAGAGAAATTTGAAGATTGTGTAAATAGTCTGCATTAGTAGACGGCGGTCTGTAAAAAGCAGCAATAAGAAGAGATTCACAGTTGAAGGTTTGTAACTGGACCCAGGTGATTTCGCAGTCTGTGTCAAGGTCAGGCCTATGCTTAACACTAAGACCAGGCTTGGTGGCAATGATAACACCGCCACCTTTGCCGAGGTCTGTCGGGTCTTTACGGAATACTGTCATGCTAAAGGGGGGAGGGAAAAGCTCACTACTGTCAACATCAGGAGTTAACCAAATCTCAGTCCCTATACTATTATGTCAGGGTTATGTGTAAGGTTTGTTTCCCGGGATCCCGGACAATTTTCAAGGTTTAGTAATCCCGTGATATTTTTGCACATCCCGACAATTCCCGGGATGAAATTAAGTACAAAAATAGGGGCAAATTTGATTGCAGGATGATTGTGGACTTGTGGTTCTATTTATATTTATATTATACAGGGTGTCCTGTGAGGAATGTTTTGTGTGTCTGAATGAAGGACTTACTGTTTAGGTATTGTCTTGAGTATTATAAAGCAGCCACGGCACTCCCGTTACCCGTAGCAGAGCTCGTATAATGAACACCATGTCTGCATATTCCACGTTGCTGTATGTATACGACATTGAGATGAGCGTGACAACTTAACAAAATTACAAGAAAAGCATCACACTTTCCCTCCTCGCGTGAGTGACCGACCAGTGACGGTTGACAGCAAACTGTCTGCCTGCCTGTTCGCCTGCCCCCACAGCTGATGGCTGTTGCCATAGTTCCCAACGCTTTAGCTACTGGTTGCTACGATGGTACATAATGTTTTTTTTTATTTTGGACATGAAATGTTACAAATGTCTAACAATCATCTTTGGGTAATCACATGCCAAAAAGATAAAGAAAAATAACATATTTTAAGATAGATAATAACATAGTAAATAATAACATTTAATTCATGTTATAAATAAAGAATGTTTACTACATTTTCTGTCATTAAGTACTCTCTTCATTTCACTGAGTATAAATGGAAACAAATGTATTTTTTTTATCATCGATAATGAACTATAATTTACATTGTCACTCGCATTGGAATTCGGAAGCAGAACAAAAATAAAGCAGTAAAGGAAGCAGTTAGCTCTTATTCTTGTTCCTTTTACTTTGTTGAGGAACAAAGTGTTTGCTGGAAGTCTGGAATTAAACATGAAGTGGAATTAGTAAGACACTCAATCTTCAGTAATATTTCTGCATATCTATTAATGTTAAGCACATCAAAAACCTGAAAGGGAGACTCGGTATAATGTGCAATTTTAGACAATTGAAAATCCCGGGAATTCCCGGGATTAGAGCTAATTTTATCCCGGAATCCCAGGACAAAGAAAAAGGTCCAAAACGACAATCCCTAGTTATGTGTAGTGATTGGATGGTGTAATTGGGCTATTTTGTTTTTAATACTACGGAAATTAATTGTTAATAGTGGGAGGGAAGTGTGGCTGTGACGCGGTGGATGTGGAAGTAAAGAGCTCGGCGAAGATGGTGATGATGGAGGAGAAGAAATGGGAGAGAGTGAAGAAGTGGAGGAGGGAGGTGGAGCGGGAGGCAATGAGCAAAGGGAGGAAAAGGAAGCAGGGACCGGGGAAAGTGGAAGAGTAGGGTTGGGGGAGGGTGATGCGGCAGACCTGGGTGTGTTAGTAACGGAAGGGAGAGCCTGTCAGCCTTAACCCGGTAGCAGCGGGGATCATGTTTCTTAATGGTCCCTCTAAGCGAGAAAAATGAGAAAAAAATCACCCTACACACAACCAGTTTCATAACATTTATCAAAGCATTTGTGATCAGATTATGTATCATCTATTTTAGGGAGTTTATATCAAGGCACAAATTTGGCCCGTCGCTGCTACACGGTAAAGCCACAAATTTGGTCCGTCGCTGCTACCGGGTTAAACACACACTTCCTGGCCTCGAACACACACTCACAGGCTTCAATAAGTGTGCAAAATTAGTGTCAAGCTATAAACACACACTTACATTCCTTAAACACACACTTACATGCCTTAAAAAGTGTGTTAAGTCTTTTCAGTCATATATACACACTTTCTGGCCTCAAACACACTTACAGGCTTCAGTAAGTGTGCAGTCAGTGCTCAGCCATAAACACACACTTCCAGGCATCAATCACACACTTACATGCCTTAAAAAGTGTGTTAAGTCTTTTCAGTCATATATACACACTTTCTGGCCTCAAACACACACTTACAGGCTTCAGTAAGTGTGCAGTCAGTGCTCAGCCATAAACACACACTTCCAGGCATCAAACACACACTTACATGCCTTAAAAAGTGTGTTATGCCAGTTTCCAGCCTTAAATATACACTTCCAGACCTCAAACGCATACTAATAGGCTTTAATAAGTGTGCAGTCAGTGTTCAGCCATAAACACACACTTACACTCTTCAAACACACACACATACACCTTAAAAAGTGTATTAAATCTGTTTTCAGTCATTAATACACACTTGGGCCTCAAACACATACTAATAGGTTTTAATAAGTTTGCTAAGTCAGTGTTCAGTCACCAATACACAGTTACAGGCCTTAACCCGGCAGCTGGGGGGGGATCATGTTTCTTAAAGGCCCCTCTAAGGGAATCAATGAGAAAAAATCATCACTCACGCAAACCATTTCATAATACATATCAACGCATTTGTGATCAGTTTATGCATCATCTATTTTGAGGAGTTTATATTATGGCAAAAGATTGGCCCGTCGCTGGTACGTGGTAGAGCCACAAATTTGGCCCTTCGCTGGTACGTGGCAAAGCCACAAATTTGGCCCGTCGCTGGTACGTGGTAAAGCCACAAATTTGGCCCTTCGCTGGTACGTGGTAAAGCCACAAATTTGGCCCGTCGCTGGTACGTGGTAAAGCCACAAATTTGGCCCGTCGCTGGTACGTGGTAAAGCCACAAATTTGGCCCGTCGCTGGTACGTGGTAAAGCCACAAATTTGGCCCGTCGCTGGTACGTGGTAAAGCCACAAATTTGGCCCGTCGCTGGTACGTGGTAAAGCCACAAATTTGGCCAGTCGCTGGTACGTGGTAAAGCCACAAATTTGGCCCGTCGCTGGTGCGTGGTAAAGCCACAAATTTGGCCCGTCGCTGTCACCGGAATAATAAGTATGCTAAGTTAGTGTTCAGCTTTATACAAACACTAGTAGGCTTCCAAAACACACTTATAAGCTTTAGTAAGTGCATTGAGTCAGTTTCCAGTCATCAGCACACACTTCCAGGGTAGAAAAATCATGATTTTTATATACAGATTGTCCATCTTCTTGTTGTTCTCTTCAAGTTGTTTTCCTGGCCTACCCAAGCATTGTAGACATGACATTGTATAATAACATTTGTTAGCCCTGATGAACCCTACAACATGGCATTATAGTTTTTTTTCTTTTTTTTTTCCGTCTTGGCCTGTGGCGCCGGTAGGCCTTCATAGCAGGGCCTGATGGTCGGCCCCAGCCCGTTGTGGTGCAGGCAAGTGTTTATAGTGGCGCCATCTTTACTATTCAGCATTTTCCATTTTAGACCCCTAGTTGCATAATGTAAATTGTTGGGGTGTGTTGGAGGGTCATGCGACGGCAATCTAGCACAGTTTTTGTGCTATTAACACTTGTTAATAAAAAAATGATTTATTTGATTTAAATCAATTTTTTTATTCAAATATTTTTTTTATTCAAATGACTTTTTTTCTTAAATTCTTTTTTTGTTGATTATTGTTTTACTTTTGTGAGTACATTTTTTTGTGATAAACTTTGGCAGTGCCAAGTGAAGGCACGGCTCAGTGTGTCACCTTGGCCAGGGTGAGTTGTCACGGGGAAGTCACAAGTGGACAACCCTGACAGATGACTCAGCCCAGGCAAGTTAAGGCAGCCAGCACAGAGGAACAGAGGAGGGACTGCAATCACCATGGGGTCAAATTTGTATCCTAATAATGAGATAGTCGACTCAGTCGTGTTCCTGTGCTTTCACAAAGCAATTATGTTCATTAAAATTCATAATTACATTTATTGTAGTTATCAACAACAAGACACATTCTTTCCAGGCAAGTTGGTGGTCAGGGCCACACCCACACCCTCCTGGTGCCTCTGCTGCCGCGCCGGTGAGTACTCCACCCGGTCTTGTTCTGTACCTTTGTTGTGCTCGTGTGTAAGGAAGTTTGCAAGACACCCAAAACTGACCTCTCTTTTGGCCACTCTTTACTTTTATCTGTTGTGGGAGCGGTGAGTAGCGGGCTTTTTTTCTACACTTTTTGTTGCCCTTGAGCCGTCTTCTTGTAAAAAAAAAAAAATACATGAGTGACACAAGGTTATGCTGATGCTTAACAAGGAGCTAAAATGTAGGCCAAGACGTGGGTTTGCTTAACAAGGAGCTAAAATGTAGGCCAGGACATGGGTTTGCTTAACAAGGAGCTAAAATGTAAGCCAAGACGTGGGTTTGCTTAACAAGGAGCTAAAATGTAAGCCAAGACGTGGGTTTGCTTAACAAGGAGCTAAAATGTAAGCCAAGACGTGGGTTTGCTTAACAAGGAGCTAAAATGTAGGCCAAGACGTGGGTTTGCTTAACAAGGAGCTAAAATGTAGGCCATGATGTGGGTTTGCTTAACAAGGAGCTAAAATGTAGGCCATGACGTGGGTTTGCTTAACAAGGAGCTAAAATGTAGGCCAAGACGTGGGTTTGCTTAACAAGGAGCTAAAATGTAGGCCATGACGTGGGTTTGCTTAACAAGGAGCTAAAATGTAGGCCATGACGTGGGTTTGCTTAACAAGGAGCTAAAATGTAGGCCAAGACGTGGGTTTGCTTAACAAGGAGCTAAAATGTAGGCCAAGACATGGGTTTATGAGTAGGGAAAATAAACTGTTCACTTGTTTCCTTTCAGCCTGTCTTCTGGCCACTCATCTCTTTCTTGTACAGGAGCAGTGGTGAGCAGGCTTTTTTATTTATTTATTTCCACCCTTGAGCTGCCTCCCTCACTGTAAAAAAAGAAACGCACAAGACGGGATGAGTGGTGGAATCGCTATGCTAAAGTTGTGCTCCAGAAAATACTAGTTCCTCCCGAGTTTCGCGCTTGCTTTGTTCCGAGGGTTTAGCGCTAAACTCGAGGATTGCAAAACTCTGTGTCTTGAGAACACTGGAAAAGCACTTATTTGTTCTTACCTGTGAAGCTGACATGTTTTTCCGCCTTTCCTCCCTTTTTATCTCAAAATATGTACCTTGGAAAAAGAAAGGAAATGGGAAGAGAGAATAAGTCGTTTTGAAGCCGCAGTTGAAGACGGCTGCCTTATGACTGGCTGACAGTTCTGGAAACACGCTTGTGATTCGCTGTGAGTCCGATGACATCATCGCTGGCGCTCACCCAATCAGCGGGATCACTGCCGTAAGGCGGTGTCACACTGGCCGTTTTCCTCCAACCATTGGGGTTACAGGCAACGCCCATACGCCCAACCAGGAGCGAATTGTCGGTTGTCCGTAACCTGGTGTCACACTGGTCCTTTTTCTCCCACCGCGTTGGAGGCAGCTAGGGCAACCGTTAACTCCAACTTTTCCAGGTGTGCGTCACATACGGCCAAGGTCGGTTGCCCGTATCCACATCCACAACATAAACAAAGCACTTGCCTTGTATCGACAAGGCGTCGTCTGTTAGAGTAAGGGCTGTCACGGCTTGTGCTGCCATTTCCCAAGTTGTGGACTTTTTTTTTTTTTTTTTTTTTTTTTACAGCTAAGGAGACAGCTCAAGGGCGCAAAGAAAAAAAGAAAAAAGGCCTGCTACTCACTGCCCCCGAACAGAGGTTAAAGGAGTGTCCAAAATCAGAGGTTAATTTCGGGAGGAGAGGTGTCCTGATACCCTCCTCTTGAAAGAGTTCAAGTCGTAGGCAGGAGGAAATACAGATGAAGGAAGATTGTTCCAGAATTTACCAGCGTGAGGGATGAAAGAGTGAAGATGCTGGTTAACTCTTGCATAAGGGGTTTGGACAGTAGAGGGATGAGCATGAGTAGAAAGTCGAGTGCAGCGGGGCCGCGGGAGGGGGGAGGCATGCAGTTAGCAAGTTCAAAAGAGCAGTCAGCGTTGAAATATCGATAGAAGATAGAAAGAGAGGCAACATTGCGGCGGAATTTAAGAGGTAGAAGACTATCAGTATGAGGAGGAGAGCTGATGAGACGAAGAGCCTTAGCCTCCACTCTGTCCAGAAGAGCTGTGTGAGTGGAGCCCCCCCACACATGAGATGCATACTCCATACGAGGGCGGACAAGGCCCATGTATATGGACAGCAACTGTGCAGGGGAGAAGAACTGGCGGAGACGGTACAGAACGCCCAGCCTCGAGGAAGCTGATTTAGTAAGAGATGAGATATGAAGTTTCCAGTTAAGATTTTGAGTTAAGGATAGACCGAGGATGTTTAGTGTTGAGGAAGGTGATAGCTTGGTGTTGTCAAAGAATAGGGGATAGTTGTTTGGAAGATTGTGTCGAGTGGATAGGTGGAGAAACTGTGTTTTTGAGGCGTTGAAGGACACCAGGTTCTTCTTGCCCCAATCGGAAATAATAGTAAGGTCTGAGGCTAAGCGTTCTGCAGCCTCCAGCCTTGAGTCGTTAAGTTCCTGAAGGGTGGGTCTTCTATTAAAAGAAGTTGTATAATGTCATCGGCGTAGGAATGGATAGGACAGTTCGTTTTGGAAAGAAGATCATCAATGAACAACAGAAAAAGAGTGGGAGATAGGACAGAACCCTGTGGGACACCACTGTTAATAGATTTAGGGAAGAACAGTGACCGTCTACCACGGCAGAAATAGAACGGTCAGAAAGGAAACTGGAGATAAAGGTACAGAGAGAAGGATAGAAACCGTAGGAGGGTAGTTTAGAAAGCAAAGATTTGTGCCAGACCCTATCAAAAGCTTTTGATATGTCCAGCGCAATAGCAAAAGTTTCACTGAAACGGCTAAGAGAGGATGACCAAGAGTCAGTTAAGAGGTTAGGAGATCACCAGTAGAACGCCCCTTGCGGAACCCATACTGGCGATCAGATAGAAGGTCAGAAGTGGAAAGGTGCTTTTGAATCTTCCGGTTAAGGATTGATTCAAAAGCTTTAGATAGACAAGAAAGTAAAGCAATAGGACGGTAGTTTGAGGGATTGGAGCGGTCACCCTTCTTAGGTACAGGCTGTATGAAGGCATACTTCCAGCAAGAAGGAAAGGTAGATGTTGACAGGCAGAGGCGAAAGAGTTTGACCAGGCAGGGTGACAGCACGAAGGCACAGTTTTTAAGGACAATAGGAGGCACTCCATCAGGTCCATAAGCCTTCTGAGGATTGAGGCCAGAGAGGGTATAGAAAACATCATTTTGAAGAATCTTTATAACAGGCATAAAGGAGTCAGAGGGGGGATGAGTAGGAGGAATATGCCCAGAATCGTCCAGAGTGAAGTTTTTAGAAAAAGTTTGAGAGAAGAGTTCAGCCTTAGAGATAGATGAGACGGCAGTGTTACCGTCAGGACTGAGGAGTGGAGTGAAAGATAAAGAAGTGAAGTTGGAGGAGATGTTTTACGCTAGATGCCAGAAGTCACGGGAAGAGTTAGAGAAAGCAAGGTTTTGGCATTTTCTATTAATGAAAGAATTTTAGGTTAGTCGGAGAATAGATTTGGCACGATTTCGGGCACAAATGTAAAGTTCATAATTAGCATTAGTTTGAAGGCTCTGGTACCTTTGTGAGCTACCTCTATCATTGACTGCACGAGAACACATTATATATATATATATATATATATATATATATATATATATATATATATATATATATATATATATATATATATATATATATATATATATATATATATATATAAATGTAGAGCGAGAGAGAGTGAGGGAAATGTCCACCCATCAGCTGAAAGTGGCAGCACTCAGGTGGGGAGGAACGTGCCCCACACCACTGGTGATGATAAATATATAGTGAACGTATGTAATAGGCTTTTGAAATAATGCACGAGGTAAAGTGTCATTGCAAGCCTTGAAAAGTACACAATGAGACACATGTTTCTCGTTCAGGTTCAATCGCCCGTCTGTCTGCTAAAACAAAAGTTTGATGCGTACTACAAATTAAGTTAACCCGTCCACTGTGATAGGCACGGATTTGGCTTTCACTGGTAGCTTGGTAACATATAGACCCAGGCCCTTCTCTGCCTCTGTGGTGGATAGTGGAGTGTTTCCCATGTGGTATTGGTGTGCTGGATATCCCCTCCCAAGGTGCAGGACTTAACATTTTTCTTCATTGAATTGTAGCAGCCACTTTTTGTTCCATTCCTGTAGGTTGAGGAGGTCTTCTGGTAGGAAATCTGCAGTCAAGGGGTTAAAAGAGAGAGAGAGAGAGAGAGAGAGAGAGAGAGAGAGAGAGAGAGAGAGAGAGAGAGAGAGAGAGAGAGAGAGAGAGAGAGAGAGAGAGAGAGGCTTTTCTGTACATTACAGGTATCACAGATAACATATATATCAAAGTAAGACTTGAACTAAAAGTTTACTAAACTATATAAAAATCAGTATCAAAATAGCGTGAGCGTGGCATCAGTAGAATCCTAGTTGATATTTGTCATTATTAAGTAAGTTCTTTAGTCTTTTTCTGAACACTTGTATAGTATTTGATTGTGTTACATGGTGTGGGAGAGCGTTCCATAGCCTGGGCTCTACACAAGAAAAAGACGTGTCCCTCATGCAGGGTGTTGGTGCGGGGAACATGTAGGGTGTTCTGCTGTGTACCTACTCTGTGTCACCTCAGTTGTGGAAGGCAAGTGCAGGAACCACTCTGGAGACATCTGACATTTTATCTTATACGTATACAGTGACGGCAACATCAAAAATTATCTTCTTGTCCATTTTCAGCCAGTTCAATTGTGTTTTAAAGGGGGTGGCGTGGTCACGCCTCCTCGCTCCCCCAATACATATCTCTGCCGCAAAATTATGTAGTTTATATACCCTTATATATATATATATATATATATATATATATATATATATATATATTATATATATATATATATATATATATATATATATATATATAAAGAGAGAGAGAGAGAGAGAGAGACAGAGTGAGAGAGAGAGAGAGAGAGAGAGTTAGATATATATATATATATATATATATATATATATATATATATATATATATATATATATATATATATATATATATATATATATATATATATATATATATATATTTTTTTTTTGTTTACGTTGTTGCCTATTGCGCCGGTAGGAATCTTCCCGGTGGGGCCTGATGGTCGGCCCAAGGCTTCTTCCAGGTGGGGCGTGATGGTCGGCCCAGCCCGTTCTGGCGCAGGCGAGTGTTTATAGTGGCGCCATCTTGCATTGGCTTATGCTGCCCCCGGAACTCGTTCTTGATTCGCTTGGACGGCTTCTCTAGAGTCCGGGGTGATGGGTGGTCTTCAGGACAGCAGGTGGGTAGTTTTAAGCCACTCGGCGGTGACTGTAAAATCCGAGTGGTAGCGTGAGTATTCGAACCCGCGTCGTCCATCACGCGGCGAATGTGGGTCCAGTACGCTACCAGTTCGGCCACCGCCTTTATATATATATATATATATATATATATATATATATATATATATATATATATATATATATATATATATATATATTTTTTTTTTTTTTTTATTTTTTTTTTTTTTACGTTGTTGCCTATTGCGCCGGTAGGCATCTTCCCGGTGGGGCCTGATGGTCGGCCCAAGGCTTCTTTCAGGTGGGGCCTGATGGTCGGCCCAGCCCGTTCTGGCGCAGGCGAGTGTTTATAGTGGCGCCATCTTGCATTGGCTCATGCTGCCCCCCGGAACTCGTTCTTGATTCGCTTGGACGGCTTCCTCTAGAGTCCGGATTGATGGGTGGTCTTCAGGACAGCATGTGGGTAGTTTTAAGCCACTCGGCGGTGACTGAAAAATCCGAGTGGTAGCGTGGGGATTCGAACCCGCGTCGTCCATCACGCGGTGAATGTGAACCCAGTACGCTACCACCTACGCCACCGCCTACCCGTATATATATATATATATATATATATATATATATATATATATATATATATATATATATATATATATATATATATATATATATATGAGGAGCTGGACAGCAGAACTTGGTAAGCGCCATCTCGGACTGTGGCGAGTTTTCAAAATCATAATATTCCTCAGTTTTCTGCTTTTTATGAAGTCAGAAGGATATTTGGTTTAGGGAAGTCAGCTTAGAGTTAAAGCACTCTTTATGAATGGCTTTCCGCGTCACGGCTGGTTTGCCTCGCACTATCGTAAATGCGTGGAAGAACATGGCAAGCTCCCAGCCAATAACGCGCAGGTTATCGCCTCAGCTCTCCAGTCAGCGCACGACACCACCCTGGCGTCCGTCAGATTCACGTTGATACAATTTTTCACGAGGTTGGGTGATTCTTTTTTTCTGTTATGAACTCCGGAGAAGAAAATTATGTTGGTCAGAAAGCCGCTCATTCAAGAGGAAGGAAAAGAAGTCGAAAAGAAGATGAATGGAAGCGAGTACTGGCGAGGAAGAAACGCAACAGAGGCGATGGCTACAGAAGTGCAACTACCACCAGGTTAACATAAAACTATTATTTTTTTTGTTCAATGTAATAAACTTATGGACTAAAATGAGTAAATGAAGGAAATCAAAACATTGTTCTGGGATGTGTGTAAAAGAATAAGGTAGCCTAGCTCGTAGTCTGCATAGTTCATAGCCTAGGATATAGCCTAGTATGCATATCTATGGACATTGCTCTTTTTCTCGCATTCTGTTTTTTGTAGAGTTAGGACTTAATTTTAGCTGAGATAATATTGAAGAGAGAGAGAGAGAGAGAGAGAGAGAGAGAGAGAGAGAGAGAGAGAGAGAGAGAGAGAGAGAGAATCTCCTTTAGGCTACTCACGTCAGACCATTAATTAGCAATACCAACGATAATAACAATATTAGTTGTTTCAATACTACTAGTACTACTACTACTACTACTACTACAACTACTACTACTACTACTAGTACTACTAATTATGATAATAATAATATTTTTTTCCAATGGAGGAACCGTTAGCTGCATGATGTTCCCTTCTTTATTAACCGCTCCGTTTTTTTTAATCACAACATGAGAATGACCATTGCCAGTGGTAGTAGGTTAATGGACCGGGGCGAGGTGTGTCACATTCTGCCACACAGACGAGCCTCCACAAAAATAAATAAACAAATAAGTAATGCCCGCTGAAACCAATTAAGAATTCTAAAGGTTGCGGGAAGCTGTGCCTTTTCAGATGTACGATGTTCCCACACCAATAAAAGTAATGTATAGTATTTAGAGGGAACAAAAGAAGAAGAAAAAAGTGTTGTGATACCGTGTGCATTATTTTTCTTGGCGTAGACAGCACACAGAAATTAAATGTCCATATTTTTGGTTCAAATAACTGCAACTATAATGATGAGTAAGGAATGGGGACAGCATTGTTATCAGCTGAGAGAGAGAGAGAGAGAGAGAGAGAGAGAGAGAGAGAGAGAGAGAGAGAGAGAGAGAGAGAGAGAGAGAGAGAGACTGATTGACTGACCGACAAACAGACTGATATTGACTGACTAACTTTGAATGACTGACTGACTGACTGACCGACTGACTGACATATTGACTGACTTTGACTGATTGACTAACTTTGACTGACTGACTGACTGACTGATGACTTTGACAGACTGACTGACTTTAACTGGTCGACTGACTGGCTGACTGACTGACTGACTGACTGACTGACTTTGACTGACTGACTTTGATTGATTGACTGACTGACTTTAACTGACTGAGTGACTGACTGACTTCGACTGACTGACTGACTTTGAGTGACTGACTTTAACTTATTGACTGACTGACTTCGACGGACTGACTGACTGAATCCGACTGACTGACTGACTGATTGATTGACTGACAGAATCCGACTGACTGACTGAATGACTGACTTTGACTGAATGACTGACGTTGACTGATTGACTGACTTTGACTGATTGACTCTGACTGACTGATGACTTTGATAGACTGACTGACTGACTTTAACTGGCTGACTGATGACTTTGATAGACTGATTGACTGACTAACTTTGACTGACTTACTGACTGACTGACTGACATTGACTGGCTGACTGATTTTGACTGTCTGACTGGCTTTGGATGACTGACTGACTTTGACTGACAGACTGACTGACTTTGACTGACTTACTGATTAACTGTGACTGACTGACTGACTTAAACTGACTGACTTTAACTGACTGACTGATTGACTTTGACTGACTGACTTTAATGACTGATTGACTGACTGACTTCGACTGACTGAGTGACTGATTGAATCCGACTAACTGACTGACTGAATGACAGACTGACTTCGACTGACTGACTACCTTTGAGTGAGTGACTTTAATTGACTGATTGACTGACTGACTTCAACTGACTGAATCTGACTGACTGACTGAATCTGACTGACTGACTGACTGACTGACTGACTGATTGACTGACTGAATCCGACTGAGTAACTGACTGACTGATTGACTTTGACTGACTGATTGACTTTGATTAACTGACTGACTTTGACTGACTGGACTGACTGACTGTGACTGACTGACTGACTTTGATGGACTGACTTACTGATTGACTTTGACTCACTGTGATTAACTGACTGACTTTAACTAACTGACTGATTTTAACTGACTGATTGAATGACTGACTGACTAACTGACTGACTTTGACTGAGTGACTTTAACTGACTGATTGACTGACTAACTTCGACTGACTGACTGACTGATTGAATCCAACTGACTGAATCCGACTGACTAACTGAGACTGACTTCGACTTACTAACTGACTATAACTGACTAACTGACTGACTTTGAAACTTTGAATGAGTAACTGACCTACTGACTTTGATTTACTGAATGACTGACTGACTTTGGCTGACTGGCTCTGACTGACTGACTGACTTTCACTGAGTGATTGACTTTGACTGACTCTAACTGACTGAATGAATGAATAGCTTTGACTGAGTGACTGACTTTGATTGACTGACTAATTTTTACTGAACGATTGACTTTGACTGATTTGACTGACCTTGAATGATTGACTGATTGACTGAGAGATTATGACTGACATACTATGGCTGACAAACTTTGACTGACAAACTTTAACGACTGACTGACTGACTTTGAATGAATTTGACTGCCTTTGACTGACTGCCTTTGACTTAGAGAGAGAGAGAGAGAGAGAGAGAGAGAGAGAGAGAGAGAGAGAGAGAGAGAGAGAGAGAGAGAGAGAGAGAGAGAGACTACAACAGTAATTATATATACACTTGTAATTGCCTTTCATAAATCGACCTGTCCACATCAGCATACAAAGCCTTGCAGGCACACGTATACATACCTCATGGCAGAGCACCTCACGAGATATATGCAAGCACGTGCATATAAGCATGCATGCATATACATGCATATAAGAATTCACATACACGCTCACAATTGAAGCAAACAAGCCAACAATTTCCAAGGGTAGTTTTTTTTCCCTTCCCTTCCCTACCCATCTCTCCCTCTGTCTTCCCTTTTTTTCCTTCCCCTGTAAGCCTCCCTGCCCTTCCCTTCCCTAGCCTACCCTCCTCTTCCCTTCACTAACCTTCTTTCTGCTTCCTCTCCTTACCATTCCCTTCCTTTCCCTTCCTACCCTTCTCTTGCCTTTCCCACTCTTTTCTCACCACACATTCCTTTCTCTTCCCTTCCCTTACTTAACTCTTACCTAAAAGCGACACAGTATTTGCCGTTCTCATGCCATGGTGTCAAGACCTCGTGCTTCTATAAATAACTCGTTTTCGTGCAAGAGACATCCCACAAAATGGGGTTTTAAGATTATGAGGTCTTCTGTTAGGAAAATTCCGAGTAACATCGAAATCCACAATCATCCTATTATGAATTTAAGGCATTGTACACAAATTTACCCGTCTGCAGCTGTGCAACATCTGGTGACGCTAATAGTTTTTAACCTCGGTGAGCAAAACAACCGTTGTGTGACATCATTCTTAGATTGGGATAATCTCTGACTTTATAGACTACACCAATAAAGACTGTGGAGATCAGTTATGAATGCCCCGCCCGTGCAGCAGATCCACACAATTCAGGAAATGCGTCGTAGGAATGTGGAGCCCCCTTATACGGAGCAATATTTATGCGTGAAATATCTATCAGTGTTTGTTGTAAATGCCACGCACACACGAGGGAATAGGAAATGCGTCGTATGAAAGCGGTGCTCCCTTTCTCGGAGAACACGTGGAACATCTATCACTCCTTGGTCGCGTGAAGACAAGCTTTATCACCGGAATGCGATTGCGATATCACTGGAGCTAAATTGCCTTACCATTCCCCTAACCCTTGGACGCTTACCATTTTGGCCTTAATGTCCTTAGTGGTGAAGGGTCACTATTCTGCAGCGCTGGGTTACTGTTTGAGCGAGGATGGGGAACTGGCGGGGGAAAATGGCCCGTATTCTTAAGCGCCACAATGCTCAAGGCACACGTATACAGCAAGGCTTTCGAAGGAGGTACTGGGATATCCAGGGGTAGTTTTATGACCCTGGTGGTAGTCTGACCCTTCATCTGTACCATGAACCTGAAAAAAACACTCATTAGAACCCGACATTTCCAGGGGTAGTTTTATGACCCTGGTGGTAGTCTGACCCTTCTTTTGTGCGTAGAACCTGAAAAAAAACACTCATTAGAACCCGATATTTCAAGGGGTAGTTTTATGACCCTGTGGTAGTCTGACCCTTCATCTGTACCGTGAACCTGAAAAAACACTCATTAGAACCCAATATTTCCAGGGGTGGTTTTATGACCCTTGTGGTAGTCTGACCCTTCATCTGTACCATGAACCTGAAAAAACACTCATTAGAACCCGACATTTCCAAGGTTATTTTTTTCCCTTTCCTTCCTTACCCATCTCTCCTTTTGCCCTCCCTTCCTTTCCCTCCCCAAAGCCATCCCTCCCTTCCCTTCCCTAACTTACCCTCCTCTTCCCTTCACTAGACTTCCTTCCTCTTCCTTCCCTTCCCTTCCCTTCCTTACCCTTTTCTTTCCAAACATTCCTTCCTCTTCCCTTCCCTACCCCTCCCTTCCCCTCCTTACCCTCCCCTTCCCTTCCCTTCCCTTCCTTGCCCTTCCCTTCCTTACCCTTCCCTTCCCTTCCCTTCCTTACCCTTCTCTTCCCTTCCTCACCCTTTTCATTCCAAACATTCCTTCCTCTTCCCTTCCCAACCCCTCCCTTTCCCTCCTTACCCTTCCCTTCCCTCTCCTTCCCTTTCCTTTCCCTTCCTTCCCTTCCCTTCCCTACCCTTCCCTTTCCTTCCTTACCCTTCCCCTCCCTTCCCTTCCCTACCCTACCCTTCCCTTCCCTTCCCTTCCCTTCCCTTCCCTATCCTTCTCTTCCCTTCCTCACCCTTTTCTTTCCAAACATTCCTTCCTCTTCCCTTCCCTACCCCTCCCTTTCCCTCCTTACCCTTCCCTTCCCTTCCCATCCCTTCCTTGCCCCTCCCTCCCTTACCCTTCCCTTCCCTTCCCTTCCTTGCCCTTCCTTAGGGTTTGGGTTTTCCCGTCTTTCTTTCTCTCTGATTTATCCTCCTCCGCCTCCGTCTCCTCCTCCTGCTTCCCCCTACGACCTGGGACCAACTTGGCATCACCGACAATACAATCGACAACGCGTGGAACGTCTTGAAAGATAAGCTGTTGCAAGTAGAGAAGGCTACAGTGCCTACGAAATCCAAGCGAGTAAATGGGGCCGTAGATCCACCGTGGATGACCAGAGAAATAAAAAGGGCAGTAAACCTAAAAAAAAGAATTATAATTTGATGAAAGAGAATGCCACAGCCAAAGCCCGCACACAGTACCACAACAGCCTCAGAGCTTGTCGCAGCCTTATTCGGAGTAGCAAACGCAACTATGAAAAGCAAATATCGTGCGAAATCAAAACTAACTCCAAGAAATTCTTCACGTACATAAGATCGAAAAAGAAAGTAAAATCCAATATTGGTCCCCTGACAGACGAGACTGGATCTGTAACTTAGGACAGTAAACGGATGTCCAGAATCCTCAACAGTAACTTCGCATCCGTATTCACAGTCGAGGACATCGAAACCATTCCCGAGGGCCCTGACCTGCCGTGTGAGATCACGCCCCTGGAAATTGACTCAATATGCGACCAAGAAGTAAAAAGTACTTGGACAAACTCGACACGAACAAGTCAACGGGACCCGACAGTTTGTCCCCGCGGTTATTAAAAGAGCTTAGACAACAAATACTTCAACCACTCACTAACATATTCAACCGGTCAGTTCAACTAAACAAGGTCCTGGAAGATTGGAAGATGGCGAACGTGACACCGATTTTCAAAAAGGAGACAAAAGCGTTGCATTAAACTACAGGCCCATAAGTTTGACATCAGTGGCAGGAAAAATACTCGAAAAGATTATTAGAGATAAACTTGTTAAGTTTCTAGAAAACAATAATATAATCTCCGACACCCAGCATGGCTTCAGAAACAAGCGCTCCTGCCTAACGAATTTATTAGACTTCTTCCAAGGTCTATATAAGAACTGGGATGCCCACATTCCCAGTGATGTTATATAACTGTACTTTCAGAACGCCTTCTACAAGGTAACGCACGATCGAATCCTGAAGAAATTGCACTGGCGGGCATCGGAGCCAATCTGATCGCGTGGATAAGAGATTGGCTCACCGACAGAAAACAACGAGTCCTACTCAACGGACAGCCTTCCGATTGGCTACCAGTCACTAGTGGAGTGCCTCAGGGTCAGTGCTGGGACCCATCCTCTTTATCATATATATCAGTGACCTAGAATCAGGACTGAAATCCACAATATCGAAATTTGCAGATGACACCAAGGTGGGTGGAGATGCCTCACAAAGATCGACTGCGAAATCATTCAGAAAGACCTCAATCACATTATCGAATGGTCGGAAAAATGGCAAATGTCTTTTAATGTTGACAAATGCAAAGTCATGCACATTGGGTCCCAAAATAGTAACCATACATACATCATGAATGGGAGACCTCTGCAAGCGGTGCAGGAGGAAAAGGATCTTGAGTCACTATCAGCAGTGACCTGAAACACGCGAATCACTGTAAAAAAACATACAACAAGGCCAACATTATGCTCGGGTTCATAGCGAGGAACTTCGAGTGTAAAACACCAGACGTGATGCTATCCTTGTATAATTCCATGGTAAGACCGCACCTCGAGTATGCAGTGCAGTTCTGGTCTCCCAATTACAGAAAGGACATTGCTCTACTGGAAAGGATTCAGCGACGCGCCACAAAGATGATTCCAACCTTCAGGGCTCAACCGTACGAGGAACAACTCAAGCGACTCAATCTCTTTACATTGGAGAAAAGACGCCTACGAGGGGATATGATTCAAGTCTTCAAGTATCTAAAAAAGTTCCATGACGTCGATTACTCCAAATTCTTTGAACTGCAAACCAACTCAAGAACTAGAAATAACGGTTTACCCATTCAGTCGAGTCGATGTAACACAGACATTGGAAGGAGTTTCTTTTCAAACCGAGTCATCCGCCACTGGAACAACCTTCCCTCAGAAGTAGTAAATGCGAATACCATCAACTCCTTCAAATATAGAATCGACCGTCATTTCGCTGCGTCGGGAGTAAACTGAATAACGAGGGGCTTCCATCTGCTCCTCAATATCGAGGTGCTTTCATCTGCTCACCAAGCCCCAAGTGGCGGTCGAGCAGACTAAATCACCCAAGCGGGCGACCTCGTAATGAGCCAATAGGCTTTCTATTGCCTGCATTTCCATGTTTCCATGTTTCAGTGACTCCTCCTCTCCTTCACTCCCATCCCTCCTTCAGTGACTCCCCTCCTCTCCTTCACTCCCATCCCTCCTTCAGTGACTCCCCTCCTCTCCTTGACTCCCATCCCTCCTTCAGTGACTCCTCCTCCTCTCCTTCATTCCCATCCCTCCTTCAGTGACTCCTCCTCCTCTCCTTCACTCCCATCCCTCCTTCAGTGACTCCTCCTCTCCTTCACTCCCATCCCTCCTTCAGTGACTCCTCCTCTCCTTCACTCCCATCCCTCCTTCAGTGACTCCTCCTCTCCTTCACTCCCATCCTTCCTTCAGTGACTCCTCCTCTCCTTCACTCCCATCCCTCCTTCAGTGACTCCTCCTCTCCTTCACTCCCATCCCTCCTTCAGTGACTCCTCCTCTCCTTCACTCCCATCCCTCCTTCAGTGACTCCTCCTGTCCTTCACTCCCATCCCTCCTTCAGTGACTCCTCCTCTCCTTCACTCCCATCCCTCCTTCAGTGACTCCTCCTCTCCTTCACTCCCATCCCTCCTTCAGTGACTCCTCCTCTCCTTCACTCCCATCCCTTCTTCAGTGACTCCTCCTCCTCTCCTTCATTCCCATCCCTCCTTCAGTGACTCCTCCTCTCCTTCACTCCCATCCCTCCTTCAGTGACTCCTCCTCTCCTTCACTCCCAACCCTCCTTCAGTGACTCCTCCTCTCCTTCACTCCCATCCCTCCTTCAGTGACTCCTCCGCCTCCTTCACTCCCATCCCTCCTTCAGTGACTCCTCCTCTCCTTCACTCCCATCCCTCCTTCAGTGACTCCTCCTCTCCTTCACTCCCATCTCTCCTTCAGTGACTCCTCCTCTCCTTCACTCCCATCCCTCCTTCAGTGACTCCTCCTCTCCTTCACTCCCATCCCTCCTTCAGTGACTCCTCCTCTCCTTCACTCCCATCCCTCCTTCAGTGACTCCTCTTTTCCTTCACTCCCATCCCTCCTTCAGTGACTCCTCCTCTCCTTCACTCCCATCCCTCCTTCAGTGACTCCTCCTTTACTTCACTCCCATCCCTCCTTCAGTGATTCCCCTCCTCTCCTTCACTCCCATCCCTCCTTCAGTGACTCCCCTCCTCTCCTTCATTCCCATTCCTCCTTCAGTGACCCCTCCTCTCCTTCACTCCCATCCCTCCTTCAGTGACTCCTCCTCTCCTTCACTCCCATCCCTCCTTCAGTGACTCCTCCTCCTCTCCTTCACTCCCATCCCTCCTTCAGTGACTCCTCCTCTCCTTCACTCCCATCCCTCCTTCAGTGACTCCTCCTCCTCTCCTTCACTCCCATCCCTCCTTCAGTGACTCCTCCTCTCCTTCACTCCCATCCCTCCTTCAGTGACTCCTCCTCTCCTTCACTCCCATCCCTCCTTCAGTGACTCCTCCTCTCCTTCACTCCCATCCCTCCTTCAGTGACTCCTCCTCTCCTTCACTCCCATCCCTCCTTCAGTGACTCCTCCTCTCCTTCACTCCCATCCCTCCTTCAGTGACTCTTCCTCTCCGTTAACTCCCATCCCTCCTTCAGTGACTCCTCTCCTTCACTCCCATCCCTCCTTCAGTAACTCCCCTCCTCTCCTTCACTCCCATCCCTCCTTCAGTGACTCTTCCTCTCCTTCACTCCCATCCCTCTTTCAGTGACTCCTCCTCTCCTTCACTCCCATCCCTCCTTCAGTAACTCCCCTCCTCTCCTTCACTCCCATCCCTCCTTCAGTGACTCTTCCTCTCCTTCACTCCCATCCCTCCTTCAGTGACTCCTCCTCTCCTTCACTCCCATCCCTCCTTCAGTAACTCCCCTCCTCTCCTTCACTCCCATCCCTCCTTCAGTGACTCTTCCTCTCCTTCACTCCCATCCCTCCTTCAGTGACTCCTCCTCTCCTTCACTCCCATCCCTCCTTCAGTGACTCCTCCTCTCCTTCACTCCCATCCCACCTTCAGTGACCCCTCCTCTCCTTCACTCCCATCCCTCCTTCAGTGACTCCTCCTCTCCTTCACTCCCATCCCTCCTTCAGTGACCCCTCCTCTCCTTCACTCCCATTCCTCCTTCATTGACTCCTCCTCTCCTTCACTCCCATCCCTCCTTCAGTGACTCCTCCTCTCCTTCACTCCCATCCCTCCTTCAGTGACTCCTCCTCTCCTTCACTCCCATTCCTCCTTCAGTGACTCCTCTCCTCTCCTTCACTCCCATCCCTCCTTCAGTGACTCCTCCTCTCCTTCACTCCTATCCCTCCTTCAGTGACTCCTCCTCTCCTTCACTCATATCCCTCCTTCAGTGACTCCTCCTCTCCTTCACTTATATCCCTCCTTCAGTGACTCCTCCTCTCCTTCACTCCCATCCCTCCTTCAGTGACTCCTCCTCTCCTTCACTCCCATCCTTCTTTCAGTGACTCCCTCCTCTCCTTCACTCCCATCCCTCCTTCAGTGACTCCTCCTCAACTCCTTCAATCCCATCCCTCCTTCAGTGACTCCTTCACTCCCATCCCTCCTTCAGTGACTCCTCCTCCTCTCCTTCACTCCCATCCCTCCTTCAGTGACTCCTCCTCTCCTTCACTCCCATCCCTCCTTCAGTGACTCCTCCTCTCCTTCACTCCCATCCCTCCTTCAGTGACTCCTCCTCTCCTTCACTCCTATCCCTCCTTCAGTGACTCCTCCTCTCCTTCACTCCCATCTCCTTCAGTGACCCTCCTCTCCTTCACTCCCATCCCTCCTTCAGTGAGTCCTACTCTCCTTCACTCCCATCCCTCCTTCAGTGACCCCCCCTCTCCTTCACTCCCATCCCTCCTTCAGTGACTCCTCCTCCTCTCCTTCATTCCCATCCCTCCTTCAGTGACTCCTCCTCCTCTCCTTCACTCCCATCCCTCCTTCAGTGACTCCTCCTCTCCTTCACTCCCATCCCTCCTTCAGTGACTCCTCCTCTCCTTCACTCCCATCCCTCCTTCAGTGACTCCTCCTCTCCTTCATTCCCATCCCTCCTTCAGTGACTCCTCCTCCTCTCCTTCATTCCCATCCCTCCTTCAGTGACTCTCCTCCTCCGTTTTTTTTTGTTGTTGTAATATCACGTTTGTAATACATTTTCCTATTGTTTACAGCACACTGAGGACCCTGATTTTGATTGTTGTTGTTGTTGTTGTTGTTGTTGTTGTTGTTGTTGTTGTTGCACGTTGATTATACTTTCCCTATTTTTATACTTTTTGTTTTGCTATTTTCTTATTTTTTATTTTTGTTATTTTTGATCTTGTTGTTTTGTGATGTTATTTATTGTTTTTTTTGTTCTGTTTTGTTTTCTTATTCTATTATTTTGTTATTTCTTGTTTTGTTCTTTTGTTATTTTTTGTTTTCGTTATCTCGCGTGCCTACCTAATACTTCTCCCCATCTTGTTTTACGGAAGAGCGGCTAATCACACTGTTTTATGGAAGCTGATATTTTTTGTTGTTTTCTTTTCCTTCCAAGAAAATCAAAGGGAAGAAAAACCAGCACGCGAGAGACAGCAGAGAGAGGTTAGCCAAAGCGTACAAACTGGGGGTCCGCGTTCCCGAGATACCATAAGAGACGAACGCCTAGGAGAGGTTGAAAGGGCTCCAGGCGTTGATGTATTTCCTAATGTACTTCCGTGAGATCAGTGGGAAGGGAGTGGCAAAGACTCACCACTCTATATACTCACACTGATGCTGTCTCCCACCCTACCTATTACAACTCCCTATTTGCCTTATCACTCTACACACTCACACTGATGCTGTCTCCCACCCTGCCTATTACAACTCTCCCTATTTGCCTTATCACTCTACACACTTACACTGATGCTGTCTCCCACCCTGCCTATTACAACTCTCCCCGTTTGCCTTGCTGGGAGTGAGCGAGCACATGCTAGATTTATCATACGTCCTGTTTATCAGTATTACACACACACACACACACACACACACACACATACACACACACTAACGCCTCTCCATTCTCTGCGTCTTACAATTTTCCTTATTAATCACTGTGGAAATCAGCGAGCACATGCTATATTTATCGCACACTTGCCTAACAGCGGGTTTTCCACGCTTTCAAACACAAGCAAGAAGTCGTTATCAACCTCAAAGCGGGGACAACATCCGTTTACGACACTTTTATCTACTTGAAGCATAAGAAAGCTGAGATAAATGAACACGCGTCTGGGGAAGGCAGGAAAGAGAGAGAGAGAGAGAGAGAGAGAGAGAGAGAGAGAGAGAGAGAGAGAGAGAGAGAGAGAGAGAGAGAGAGAGAGAGAGAGAGAGAGAGAGAGAGAGAGAGAGAATCAAGGATGAAGTAAAGAAATAAAAGAAAGGCCTTAGAACGCAAGAAAAGATAAAAGAAAGCACGAAAGATTGAGAGAAGAGAGAGAGAGAGAGAGAGAGAGAGAGAGAGAGAGAGAGAGAGAGAGAGAGAGAGAGAGAGAGAGAGAGAGAGAGAGAGAGAGAGAGAGAGAGAGAGAGAGATTGACAGGAAGGGGATCGATCCAGCTGAACTATTCTTGGTAGTGACGGAAGTGGCTCTGATAGTCCTTAATGCGCTGTTCGTTTGCTGATAACTTTTTTCCTTCAATTGTTGACAACTCGAAACACTTATCATTGTTGTTGTTGCGTCACTACACATCCCCTCCTGCTGCGACCATGGGCAGACAGACAGATAGACAGACAGACAGACAGAGAAATAGACAGACACACAGACAGACAGACAGACAGACAGACACAGAAAGACAGACAGGCACAGAAAGACAGACACAGACAGACAGACAGACAGACAGACAGACAGACAGACAGACAGACAGAGAGATAGACAGACACACAGACAGACAGACAGACAGACAGACAGACACAGAAAGACAGACAGACAGACATACTGACAGACAGAAAGACACACAGAAAGACACACAGACAGACAGACAGACAGACAGACAGACAGAGAGAGAGAGAGAGAGAGAGAGAGAGAGAGAGAGAGAGAGAGAGAGAGAGAGAGAGAGAGAGAGAGAGAGAGAGAGAGAGAGAGAGAGATTACTAACAGGCCAGCAGACAGAGGAGGAGGAGGAGAGAATAAGGTCAAACTGTCATAAGGACGGAAATCCTGCATCTTTTTATAATGAATCTGAACCTTTATCACAGGGTCAGAGCTCCCCGTCCCTCCTCCTCCTCCTCCTCCTCCTGCTCCTTCCTTCATCTGTTTTTCTACTGAACTGTAAATGTTTTTAGTCATTTTTGTATTTTTTTTTTTAATTTTCCGTTGTTTTATCGCGGTGTTTTTGTTCATCAGATAAAGAAAAACAGAAAAAAACAAACAGCTGTTTTTTTTCTGTTTTTTCTCTTTTATCGCGATGTTTTTGGTTCATCTTTTATCTGTTTTTTTTTGCGTTTTTTTTTCCTATTTTTCTGCAGTTTTTTCGTTTTTTCCCTTTTTTGCGTTTTTTTCTGTTTTTCATTTTTTTCTATTTTTCTGCGGTGATTTTTGTTCATCTGTTTTTTTCTCTTTTTCATAGCGTTTTTTTTCTGTTTTTCTATTCTTTTCTATTTTATTGCAGTGTTTTTTGTGTCTGTTTGTTTTTCTTTTTCAGTGCGGTGTTTTTCTGTTTCTGTTTTCTGTTTTTTTTCTTTCTTTCTTTTCGGTGTTTTTTTTTCTTTCATTTTTTTCTTTTTAGCGCGTTGTTTTTCTATTTCCGTTTTCTGATCACAGCGTTTTTTTCTTCTTACATTTTTGTTTTTTCTTTATTTAGCGCGGTGTTTTTCTGTTTGTTTTCCGTTTTTTTCTCTATTCTCGGTGTTTTTTTCTTCTATCACTTTTTTTAGCGCGGTGTTTTTCTGTTTGCTTTCCGTTTTTTTCTCTATTCTCGGTGTTTTTTTCTTCTATCACTTTTTTTAGCGCGGTGTTTTTCTGTTTTTTTCTGTTTAGCGCTGGTTTTTTTTTTGCATGTCGTTTTTCTCTGTTTTTTTTTTGTTTGTTTTTCTCTATTTCTTCTCGTCAGTTGTTTCCCTCTTTCTTTTTTCGTTTTTTTTTTTAGTGCGCTGTTTTTAGCGGTGTATTTTGTTTTTGCTTCTGTTTTTTTCTTTTTAGCGCGGTGTTTGTTTTGTTTTTTTCTCTTCTCGGCCATTTTTTTTGAGCCGTGTTTTTCTGTTTGTTTTCTGTTTTTTTCTCTATTCTTGGCATTTTTTTAGCGGTTTTTATCTTTTTGCTTCTGTTTTTTTTTTCTTTTTAGCGCGGTGTTTTTCTGTTTGTTTTGTTTTGTTTCTATTTCTTCTCGGCCATTTTTTTTGAGCGGTGTTTTTCTGTTTGTTTTGTTTTTTCTTTTCTATTTCATCTGTCTTTTTTTCTTTTTTCTTTTTTAGCGCGGTGTTTTCTGTTTCTGTTTTTTGTTTTTTTTCTGTATTTCATCTCGGCCGTTTTTTCGTCCTTCTTTTTTCATTTTTTTTTCTTTTTTTAGTGCGGTATATTTGTTTGTTTTCTGTTTTTTTCTCTATTTCTTCTTGGTGTTTTCTTTTTCTTGTTTCTTTTTTCTGTTGTTTTTGTCTTTTTTTAGTGCAGTGTTTTACTCTTTGCTTTCTGTTTCTGTTTCTCTTCTTGGCGTTTCTTTCTTCTTTCTTTTTCTTTTTCTTTTTCTTTTTTGATCGTTTTTTTTCTTTTTCTTTTTTTTCTTTTTTTTAGCGATGTGTTTTTCTGTTTTTGTTTTAACGCGTTTTTTTGTACGTTATTCCCATTTATACAATTTTTTTGGTGTGCCAGAGAGAGAGAGAGAGAGAGAGAGAGAGAGAGAGAGAGAGAGAGAGAGAGAGAGAGAGAGACGCTTTCCCTCAGTCCTCCTAAGCCCGTGGTTCCCAAGCAGGGGTCCATAGAGATTCTAATTATTTTCAAATTTACTATACTGGAATTAGGAGACATGCAGCTCAAAATAATATCGTCACCTTCGTAAACAAACCGCCCAAGTCATTGTTTTCTATTGTTCAGGAAATCGCAAAAGAACTCATTATTTCATTTGGCTTAAGATTTAGGCAGAAATGAAAAGGCCAAATCTCAAACCCTGAATGACGAAGGCAGAAGGAAAAAAAAAAGAAAAATGAAAGATGAAAAAACGCCGCACTGAAAAAAAGGAAAAAAAGAAAAGACGGAAAAACACCGCGCTAAAAAAGAAAAAAAAAGAAAAGACAGAAAAACTCCGCGCTAAAAAGAAAAAAAGAATAAAACAGACAGAAAAACTCCGCGCTAAAAAGAAAAAAAATAGAAAAGACAGAAAAACACCGCGCTAAAAAAAAAAAAGACAGAAAAACACCGCGCTAAAAAGAAAAAAAAAGAAAAGACAGAAAAACACCGCGCTAAAAAGAAAAAAGGAGAAAACAGACAGAAAAACTCCGCGCTAAAAAGAAAAAAGATGACACCAGACAGAAAAACAACGCGCTAAAAAGAAAAAAAGAAAACAGACAGAAAAACACCGCGCTAAAAAGAAAAAAGAAGAAAACAGACAGAAAAACACCGCGCTAAAAAGAAAAAAGAAGAAAACAGACAGAAAAACACCGCGCTAAAAAGAAAAAAGATGAAAACAGACAGAAAAACACCGCGCTAAAAAGAAAAAAAAAATTGAAAGAGAAAAACACCGCGCTAAAAAGAAAAAAGATGAAAACAGACAGAAAAACTCCGCGCAAAAAAAAATAAAAAAAATTGAAAGAGAAAACCACCGCGCTAAAAAGAAAATAGAAGAAAACAGACAGAAAAACACCGCGCTAAAAAGAAAAAAAGAAGAAAACAGACAAAAACTCCGCGCAAAAAAAAAAAAAAAAATAGAAAGACTGAAAAACACCGCGCTAAAAAGAAAAAAAGAAGAAAACAGACAGAAAAACTCCGCGCTAAAAAGAAAAAAGAAGAAAACAGACTGAAAGACTCCGCGCAAAAAAAAAAAAAAAAAAATAGAAGACAGAAAAAAAACGCGCTAAAAAGAAAAAAAGAAAAAATACAGAAAAACTCCCCGCAAAAAATAAAATAGAAAAGACAGAAAACTGCGCTAAAAAGAAAAAAGAAAAAAAGACAAAAACTCCGCGCTAAAAAGAAAAAAAGAGAAAAGACAGAAAAACTCCGCGCTAAAAAGAAAAAAATAGAAAAGACAGAAAAACTCCGCGCTAAAAAGAAAAAAATAGAAAAGACAGAAAAACTCCGCGCTAAAAAGAAAAAAAAAAGAAAACAGACAGAAAAACACCGCGCTAAAAAGAAAAGGGCGTCACATGATGAAAAATTGATGTAGACATTGACCTGGAAATCTATGAAAAATGACTCAGGCGATTATTTTATGAGGGTGACGATATTCATACTACTGTACACAGTCCTTAAAGCTTAATACTTAAGTGCTAGAATGTCTCTGCACTAGCTAAGGGTGCCAGGGTGTCAAACTCACGGCTCACGTCACAAATTTGGCCCCGGGGATGGTCGTGAGTGGCCCGTGATATTCCCTGATTAACCTGCTTCGTTCCTCTTAACTCTTTTTAGGAACAGTGAATAGCGGGCTTTTTTTTTCTTCATTATTGTTTCCTTTTTTATGCCCTTGAACTGTCTCCTTTGCTGTAAAAAAAAGGGTCCATAGGTGAAGGAGTGACTGGCGAAGGGAACGCGACAAAGAAGGTTGTGAGTCACTGTTTCAAGCAATTTTTCAAGTATATTCCTTTTCTTCCTGCCATTTTCTGTTACTCAGCGCGAAGAAAAGAGGAAAGCACTATTCGCTTCATCATATCTGCACGGGCAGGAGATTACGACAACCGCCTTCACTCAGTCCTATGTAATCTTCTCTCCGTGGTATATTGAGTAATTAATAATCCCGAGGGGGGAGTCTAAAATCTAAATGAAGTTCACTTTGGTTGGTGATTTTTTTTTTTGCACTCTCTTCTAAATAATACAATGGTCATTTGTTTCTTCCTTCTATGTTTTCTTTTTTTTCTTTTTGTGCTCTAATCCGTCTCCATTCCCTGAAAACACACACACACACACACACACACACACACACACACACACACACACACACACACACACAGCTTTTAATCAATCCAGTTTAATCTTTTTTCAGCGATGTCCTGGAGCCCCTACTATCTCTAAGTTCATATAACCCAATGTTCCCTAGAATCGAACACAAGACCACGTTCTTTTGGCCCTAAAGTTCGTTTGATGCAGCATGTGATCGTCTACGTTCATATAATCAAATATTTCCTACAATCGAGCTCAAGAAGGAGAGTTGCAACACGTTCACTTAACCCTCTACGTTCATTTGATTCAATATTTGATACTTTACGTTCATGTCACCCAAAGTTGACGAGAACCGATCCCGAGGAAGATAAGAAGAGGAAGTCACGTTCATTTTTAAGCCAGCACAATCTCCCTTCTGGCGCTTTCTCATCTTCATTCCATTAAAAAAAAGCACAAGAGGGGAGTCTATATCAAGCTGACTTTTTTTTTCTATAATGGGATTTTTTTTGTTTTTGTTTAGCGCACTTCTTGGAAACATAATTTACTGGAACGTACTTTAACTTTTCTTTTATTCTTTTTCCTTCTTTCTCTTTGTTCTCTAATCTGTCTCCTTTTCCTGTACACACACACACACACCACACACACACACACACACACACACACACACACACACACACACACACACCAGACGACTCTTGCCCTTTTATCGTTTTTTTTTTCTTCTGTTTTTCTGTTTCTTTTTGTTTTGTTTTTTCTATAATGGGAATAGTTTTTTTTTGCTCAGCGCACTTCTTGGAAACATCATTTACTGGTACTTTTCTTTCATTTTTTTCACCTTCTTTCTCTTTCTTTTCTAATCCGTCTCCTTTTCCTGTACACACACACAGAACAGACGAATCTCACCCTTATTGTCACATAATATCCGCAGTCGGTTCCTGTGATTTTCCTACGACTATTTTTACCCCGGTGTTCACGCGTCATGCCCCCCACTCTACAAACTCTCCGGACATCGCTGAGTAAAACTTTGGGGCATAATCTAAGACATGTTGGCCTTTCGTAGGAGTTTGGGGCATTTCCAGAGGTAGTTTTATGGCCCTTCCAGTTGTTTGAGCCTTCTTCTATGCCATGAACCTGGAAAAACACTCAGTAGAACTCCACTGATCTCTTTCTGGCCACTGGAAATAGTTGGTGAGTCGGGCAATACAGACTTTAGAGATGTACCGACGCCCGCATCCGTGTCCTCACTAGACAAAAGGGTGTGGCAGGTGTACGGAAATAGAAATAGAGGATGTAAAGTGACTCTGCTAGACTTCGGCCCGTATCCCTAAATGTATCCTGGCCTCTCGTGGAAGTAGTCGGGGTTTAAAGGACTGTTTGGTGATCCTGGTGATAGTTTTACCTGACTTCTGCACCTTCACTGGGAAGATCACTGTGCAACACTGTTAATCTGTTCTGGGGCCTTGGAAGACAGTCGTAATGGGAATCTGATACTTGACATCCTTCTAAGTAATCTCGTAATATCTAAGTCACTGTGCCTGGTCTAGAATTCTTCCCTACAGCAATATTTTCGTCTTAAGGAAATGGCCAAAGGAGGGAGGGAGGGAGAGCTCTTAAACGTATCAGAGTTGTCACAGTTTGTATTTTTTTGTCGTGAATATTGGCCTCCTCCTCCTCCTCCTCCTCCTCCTCTAAGTTCTTCATAACAACCTCCTTTCTTTTTACCTTCCTTTTACACGTCTCTGTCTCCTCTTCTTCCTATTCCTCCTCCTCATCCTCCTTTTGAATTATCTCCTCGTCTACAGCTCTCTCCTCCACTTTCTCCTCAGCCACACATTGGTTAACATACAGACAGCTTTGGCTAGAGAGAGTCCTATTTCTCTCTCTCTCTCTCTCTCTCTCTCTCAAGGAGTGTGGTATTTCGTACATGACTGCCTCTCGTAGTTCTCGTCTTCGCTGTATTTCACGTATTTTCCGTATCTTCTCCCTTGATCAGTTCTTTACGTCACCAAGAACCAACAATATACGACAAATCCTATGAAAATCTTTATGAAAAATCCCATGAAATCCTTATAAAAAGAATCCTATGAAAATCTTTATGAAAAATCCCATGAAATATTTATCAAAACGAATCCTATGAAAATCCTTCAGAAAATATTTTGTGAAAATACTCATGAAAAATACCCACGGAAGCCTTATGAAAAGCATCCTATGAAAATCCTTATTTAAAAAATCCTATGAAATTTTAGGAAAAGAATCCTACAAAATCCTTTGGCAAAAATCCAATGATATCCTTCTGAGACATTCCTATGACCATCCTTGTTGAGACAGTCCTAGGAAACTCCTTCTAAGAACAATCCCATGAACTTCCTTATAACAAAGACTCATTATGAAAAGAATCGACAGATGACGTGGCACCTTAGAGAGAGAGAGAGAGAGAGAGAGACTATGAGTAATATTCACAAATCCTCTCTCTCTCTCTCTCTCTCTCTCTGACACACACACACACACACAGCACGCGTGGTAACCTTCGCAGCAATCTTTCCTATGAACTGAATAAACCACGAAAATAATAATAGACATGTCTTAGTAAACCAGACGTTCTACCTGACAACTATTTTATGATGGATTAGAATTTACCTGTGTGTGTGTGTGTGTGTGTGTGTGTGTGTGTGTGTGTGTGTGTGTGTGTGTGTGTGTATTTACCTAGTTGTATTTACCTAGTTGTGAAATACAGGAAAAGAGCCGTACTAGGCTCGTGCTGTCCCGTCTCCATAACGCTTATTATCCAGTTTGGCTTTAAATTCATGAATCGTTTTTACACACAGTCTCCTCGTCAAGTCCGTTCCAAGTTGTTATGCTTCTGTATGGAAAACTGTATTTTTTGATGTCTCTCCTACAGTCGCTCTTCTTCAATTTCTTACCATTGCCTCTTGTCACACTTCCGTCACGTACCACTAGGTCTTCCCTGTCCAATTACTCCAATCCCTCTTGTATCCTGTACAATGCTATTAGGTCCCCTCTCTCTCTTCTGCTCTCCAGTGTTGTTAGTCCCAATTTCTCCAGTCTTTCTTCATAAGTATGTTCTCTCAGAGTTTCCGGTAATTTAGTCGCTGCTCTTTGTATTCTTTCCAACTTTCTAATTTTTTTCTTCAATCTAGGTGACCACACTAATGCTGCATATTCCAGTCTTGGAAGTATCATCGATGTTATTAGTTTCTTCACCATTTCTTCATCTAAATGTGTGTGTGTGTGTGTGTGTGTGTGTGTGTGTGTGTGTGTGTGTGTGCAACAGTCCCACGCAGCTTGTCAGGAATTGCGTCGTAGGAAACATGCCGAGCCCTTTTTTGGAGCAATACGTAAGCGCAAAATATCTCGGTGTTTGTTATCAATGCCCCGCCCCGCCCTTCACAGCAGCTCACGCAACTCGTCAGGAAATGCGTCGCAGAAAATGTGCCGCGCCCCTTTTTCAGAGCAAAACATGCGCAATATATCTATCACTCTTTGGGGCCGCATTTAAAACATATATCATCACCAAAGTATGCTACATATTTGACAAGCCTTTCGTGGGAGTTTTGGGCATTTCCAGAAGTAGTTTTATGAGCCTGGTGGTAGTTTGACCGTTCTTCTGCATGTACCCTGAACCTAAAGAAACACCTATTTGATAAGCCTTTCGTGGGAGTTTTGGGCATTTCCAGGAGTAGTTTTATGACCTTGGTGGTAGTTTGATCCTTCCTCTGTACTATGAACCCCCCCAAAACGCTCATTAGAACCCGTCTGATCCCTTTTTGACCTTTAGAAATAGCTGATATGAAAACCGAAAGTCTTATAAAACCAATCTTTGTTATCAGTGCCTTGCTGATGTGAGAACCGAAAAATTCTTATAAAACCAACCTTTGTTATCAGTGCCCTGCTGATGTGAGAACCGAAAAAGTCTTATAAAACCAGCCTTTGTTATCAGTGCCCTGCTGATTTAAGAACCGAAAAAGTCTTATAAAACCAACCTTTGTTATCAGTGCCCTGCTGATGTGAGAACCGAAAAAATCTTATAAAACCAACCTTTGTTATCAGTGCCCTGCTGATGTGAGAACCGAAAAAGTCTTATAAAACCGACCTTTGTTATCAGTGCCTTGCCCCTTAATATTTTTTTTTCAACGGTAAAGGAAACAACCCAAGGGCAAAAAAAAAGATAAAACAATAATGAAAAAAAAAGCCCGCCAATTACTGATCCTATTAAAAGAGTTAAGAGGAGTGGCCAAAAGAGAGGTCAGTTTCAAGAGGAGAGGTGTCTGGATACTCTCCTCTTGAAAAGTAAGGAATCACTGATGGAAAATAAATATGGTTGAGTCAGTATCCAAAATATCTCTTGACACCACAGACCACGTCTATAAATCTGGAAGCTTTCATTTTATATCATTCAAGTGTGATTTACAAGTCAAGTGGCTGAGAGAGAGAGGTAAAGAAACACGGGAAATAGTCCTTTGCCGTTTCTTGAAGGCTGTTGCAATATTATGTCATATCATGTATTACATACAGATAGATATCACAATTGTCCCATCATATTCAAATTCATCTTCACACAGCATAACACATTCATAGTCACATCATGTAATATGTTTTTCATCGTGTTCATGTCATGTCATATCCTCATTATAGCCACATCACATTCATATTGATAACAGCCTGCCACACCCCAGTCATAGGGTGGTATTCACATTCATTCCTTACTCACATCATATCACCCTATCTTATTTTTATTCATATAATTTATTCATATCTTTTCCATCTATCTTCATATCCATGTTACATGTTTATATTCATAGTTATATATGTTATTCGTATCCATATCCACATCATATATTATATTCATGGCATATTTAAAAAATCACGTCATATTCATATTATGTTCTTAATTAATTAATCATACCATATACATATTCATGTCACATAGTCACATCCCTGTCATAGGGCATCATACTCATATATTCACATCAAAGAATATTCACATATAATACATATGTCAAACAGGCTATTTTATAAACTATATCATTGGCTGTTATAATGCCGGCCAAACCCTCATCTTCCTTTATTTAATACACCCGTCATGGATTTAAACCCACTGGCTGTACTAACCGTGGCTACTTGGTCTTTTCTTCTTCTTATTATTATTATCTTCCCTTCTCGCCATCATTCTCAGCACGCGTCAGCCCCTCATCGTCCCCATGGCCGCGTACACACGTGTCAATCTGTTTCGTGTTCCCTCCAGTCCCCGCCTAACGTTTTGAACCAGCAAGGCAAGCAACGTCGTTATAAATCTCCCCTTTCTCCTCCTCCTCGCCCCCCCCCCTTCTTCGTATACTTCTTCTTCATCTTCTTTTTCTCCTCTTCTTCTTCTTCTTCTTCTTCTTCTTCTTCTTCTTCTTTTTTTTCTTCTTCTTCTTCTTCTTCTTCTTCTTCTTCTTCTTCTTCTTCTTCTTCTTCTTCTTCTTCTTCTTCTTCTTCTTCTTCTTCTTCCTTCCTTCCTTCCTTCCTTCAAACGATGCAGCAGTCTGCCAATCAATGGGGGCATGCGCCGGGGGTGCGTTGCCACGCCCACCCCACAGATATCGGCAGGAGTTATTTTTCGAAGACCCGTCCGCCACTGGAACAGCTTTCCAGCAGAAGTTGTTTGCTCGAAAGCGATAATTTCCTTCCAAGATCGCACTGGTCGTCACTTTGCTGCGTCAGGGCGAGCTCGAAGTGCCCGCGCGTGCGTACAAAAGTGCTTCAGTCTGTGGCGCAGGTCTCTCAATTGGCTGACGAGCTGATTCACATGTCGCTAAAGCAGGCAGCCTCGTGATGAACCAGCAGGCTTTTTGTTGCCTGCCCTCCCATGTTTTCACGCTTGCTCCTCATCTTCCTCCTCCTCTTCCATTTCCTTCTTCCTCACCGCGGCTTCCTCACGTTTTCAAAGGGCTCGTACAGGCTGTTCTCGACCACCTCGGTCCTGCGAGTGTTGTCCAAGGGCTCGTACAGGCTGTTCTCGACCACCTCGGTCCTGCGGGTGTTGTCCAAGGTCTCGTACAGGCTGTTCTCGACCACCTCGGTCCCGCGAATGTTCTCCACGGTCTCGTACAGGCTGTTCTCGACCACCTCGGTCTCGCCTTGGAATCGCATCCTCACATCTGCGGGTGTGTCGAGGACATGCTGGGACCGATAACAGAAGGTACTACTGCTGCCACTACTACTACTACTACTACTACTACTACTACTACCACTACTACTACTACTACTACTACTACTACTACCACTACTACTACTACTACTACTACTACTGGTACTACTATTGCTACTACTTCTGTTATTACTACTACTACTACTACTACTTTTTTTTTTCTAATACTACTACTACTACGGGCCTCCATCTATTAGAGTTGCGTTGTGAGCGGTATATTCTCTCATATCCTTTCACAAAGCAATTCATTGGCCCCACCCCGCCAATGACTGTGGCCGACAACCATCTTTATTTAGTATTACAAACCTTACTAAACATTTTATTTTTAAGCTAACAGACTACTACAACTACTACTACTACTACTACTACTACTACTACATTTTTTACTACTACTACTACTACTACTACTACTACTACTACTACTACTACTACTACTACTACTACTACTACTACTACTACTACTACTACTACTACTACTACTACTACTACTACTACTACTACTACTACTACTACTACTACTACTACTACATTTTCTACTACTACTACTACTACTACTACTACTACTACTACTACTACTACTACTACTACTACTACTACATTTTTTACTACTACTACTACTACTACTACTACTTTTTTTCTACTACATAAATGATACCTCCACCCATGTTTATTTTCCCGACACATAATCATGGAGGGCTCCATAGCTTGGAGGTCATTAGCCCCAACTCTGTTCGCTAATGACTGTGGCATCCAACCATATCACTAATACTACCTGACACTAAATCACCTATCATCTATTACGTCTAGATTCCCCTTTCCTTCCCTACTCCAGTCACTCCCGACCCACCCTAATGTCACTTCCACCACTGTGGCTTCATAGTCCATATTGAGATGTTGGTGGCTTTGGGCCAGAGTGTCTGGTGCCCTGAGACATAGGATGGCTGACCTGAGCAGGAGAACGAGAGGCGACACCTCATCCAGGCGACAACGTGACTCCTTGGCTGATGCTTCTTTTCTGAGATTAGTTCCGCGAGGCGTGCGTAGAAGCATTGGGCTGTGGGACCCATCCTGCCGGATGTGGTGAAGACGAAGGGGTGAAGCTGCCCTGATCCACATGTTGGATTATTTCACCGTATGCCCTTGTCTTCTCCTGCTCGTTCCTGTAGTGGGCAGCTTGCAGGCAGCTCACGGTGACAGGCAGCCATCGGGTCGAATATGCGGATGTCCATGAACGCCTGTTGTCCGCGCACCCAGAATCCGCGGGCACTTACATCAACCTGTGCCTCCTGTGAGGTATTGGCTGTCCTGTACCGAAGGTGTTCGCTGTCCAGGGAAGCAGTGCTGGCTCGGTAGTGACGTCTTGGCATACCTCCTGAGCATGCTGGCTGTCAGATCCTCACTTCATCGTGTCGAATACAGACGAAGCCTCCTTTTTACATGTCATGGTGTGGGTGACATCATTTGGTGATCCACATGCACAGAGATCAGGCAGTCCCTCAATCGGCCAGCCATATCTCAGAGCAATGGCGTCGACAAATTCTTGTTTGTTGAGGCTGAAGCCCTTTGCTCTGATTGGTAATGACGTTAGCCAGTTAGAGGCGCCTGCCTCCTGTGCTGTGTGTATTTTTCTACCCATTTCTGTGGACAGGTGGTGTGTAAGACGGTCCAGCTCGTCTTTTGGGCCTGTTGCCTTTCTTCTGAGATTCTTCTTTAATATCTCTTATTTCTGTTTGGTCTATCTCTCCTCTGCCTCCTGAGCGATGATCCTGTTGATGAGTGACCTGGTAAGGCTGATGGAGTTTTGTTCTCCTTATCAGCCAGCTTCTCAGGGTTGGTGATCCCCATCCCACCCAGTCTTGGGGAAGTGCTAGCATATCCCTCTCCTCCTCCCCAAAGCATGAGATTTCACTAGCGCCGGCAAAAATACATTCTTGACGGCATTTTCCAGTGGTCGGAGGAGTGGACTGATGCCGGGGATGGTGCGCATCAGGAACGTCCACCGATGCTGGATGCCGTGGGTGTACGCTGAATAGGCAGCGTGTGGCTCAGTCTTGGCAATGGCAGACAAAGATTCTATTTCCCTAACCAATTGCTTACTTTGTCTCCCACGTACTCCTTCTTATATACCTCTGTCCTGATCAATGCACCTAAGTGTCGTTGTCCGTCTTTTGTCACAATGACGCCACTTCCTCTAAAAGTTTCTGCGGCACGGTCATAATGTTCAGGTTTGACAATAAGGACAGACTTTGTGGCGTTAGGGATGTATCCTATCTCAGGGCCGGCGGTGTTCACAGTGTCCCACCACCCTTTTAAGTCTGAGATTTTACCAGCACCTGAGAGGTCATCCACATAAGCCACCTGTTTCACCCGTGTTTCTGCGAACGCGATTTCATTTTGGAGGACTGATAGGCCCAGGGCGTACATAGCCATGGCTATTGGGTCACCTTGTGTTGTTCCCTCAGATGATTTTAACACGTTCACTTTTCCACTGTGGCTATTTATGTATACGTAGGTCGGGTAGGTAGAGGTATTTTCGACATACATAGCTGCTTAGGCACTTGGTTTTAATGTTGTGTATCATAGTCTTTCTATTTATTGTGTTGAAGGCATTTCTGGCGTCAACAAGAAGCACTGATTCGCACTCCACGTTGTCGAATATCTCCTGCATGGCATGGACTGCTGCTTCTCCTCCTGCCTGCTGCCCGCACAAACTTGGAGGCTCCTGCTGCCATTCTCACATCTTCTTTGACGACAGCCATGATGCATTTGCTCACGATGCGCCGCAGGACTTCTCCGACTCTATAGGCCTGCATCCCGGCCTCTTGTCCAGGGGAATGAGGCGGCATGCCCTCAGGGCGTCCACATAGTGGCAGCTGGAGGAGGCGAGTTTTCTTGCCAGTGCTGCAATGGTGTTGCGCAAGTCACCAGCTGCATTGCCAGTTGGCGCTGCTCAGCAAGCTTCGCCATGCCTGCATCAAGTCCTGAGGGCCCTGCGCTGCCACGAGTCTGAGGGTTTTCTTCCACACCATCTCCTGTTATCCTTTCGTATATAACTGGATTCGGTGGTTGGTGACATCCTGCCAGTCTCAGTTCCTTCAGGTCACTCGGTGGAGGATGTTTTTCCTTGAGTTGATTGATCGTGTCCCTGGTGAGTGGAAGCACACCCCGTGTGGAATTTTCTGACAAGGCTCGTGTTGCAGACGCAACATTGCCTTGTTGCTTTTTGTCTGCAAACTTCCGGGCCTGTCTTCTGTGGAGGTGTTGTTTTGTTAGTCCGGGAGCCTCTCCTGTATGGCTCTGGCTTCTCCAAGGAGGGCATCTAACTCGTTAGTTTGCCACAAGGCAACTCGCCTTCTTAATGCCTCGATATTTTCGGCTTGTTTGGTTTTGGGTGTGCTTTTGGAGGAAGAGATGGGGAGAGTGAATACAATTTTCAGGGACAGGGCGCCAGTGGTGTGTTCTTTAATGTAGTTATTTAACAGGGTGACAATTTCTTTGATGATAAATGTCGTGGCTCCACATCTGGGTGGTTCAAAAAGATTGCTTGCAGACCACCCAACAACTTCTGTGGTATGTGTCATCCACCCACCTCGTTGCTTCCCCTCCGCTAGCCCTTCCAAGCAAAGCTTCCCTGACCTCCGCCGCGCCCTGTCCAGTCGAAGAGGAAGAGTGATGAGGGGTGGTGGTGTTGGTAGTGGCAACATTGAGGTGCCAATGGAAGGTGGTACTGGTTGAGGGGATATGGAGGTGGGGTGCAGCAGCTCCCTCCGACACCCTCCCCTGCTCACTCCTTCCCTGGCGGCCCTCATTGTCCCTGCGGTGTCGCGCTTCATCGTTATCCTCCTGCTCTGATGCCTGCCCAGGGATTTTGGCACCTCTCTTCTTACAGTTCGTACAGCGTCTTTTCTCCTTAACACATGCACTATTAAATATCATTACTGCTACTATCATTACTACTACTACTACCACTACTACTACTACTACTACTACTACTACTACTACTGCTACTACTACTACTGCTACTACTACTACTACTACTACTACTACTACTACTACTACTATCATTACTACTACTATCATTACTACTACTACTACTACTACTACTACTACTACTACTACTACTACTACTACTACTACTACTACTACTACTACTACTACTACTACTACTACTACTACTACTACTACTAACTAGAGAGTATGGCGAACATTATTATAGCGAAGTTTTAATCTTAGTGACATATGTAGGAAAGATGTAACAGACTAACTGAAGCAGTGGTTCCCAACCCTTTTTCTGTCGTTTCCCCTTCATCAACTTCAACCCCCGGATTTCCCCGCTCATGTGGACGAGGAAAAAAGTAGCCAAAACACGAAATTTACGTGCTTAATAACGCAAGTAATATAGTAAATAAATAGTAGCCAAACACAATATTTACTTAATAACACAAATCAATCAGTTCTGTACCGTCTCCGCCAGTTCTTCTCCCCCGCACGGGCCTTGTCCGCCTCGTATGGAGTATGCATCTCATGGGGGGGGCCTCCACACACACACACAGCTCTCTTGGACAGAGTGGAGTCTAAAGCTCTTCGTCTCATCAGGTATCACCTCTTAAATTCCGCCGCCATGTTGCCTCTCTTTCTATCTTCTATCGATACTTTCACGCTGACTGCTCTTCTGAACTTGCTAACTGCATGTCTCCCCTCCTCCCGCGGCCTCGCTGCACACGACTTTCTATTCAAGCTCATCTCTTTACTCTCCCAAGCCTTTTACCACGAATTGACGAGCGTCTTCACTCTTTCATCTCTCACGCTGCTAAACTCTGGAATAATCTTCCTTCATCTGTATTTCCTCCTGCTTACGACTTGAACTCTTTCAAGAGGAGAGTATCAGGATACCTCTCCTCACAAAATTGATCTATCTTTCGGCCACTCTAACTCTTTTTAGGAGCAGTGAGTAGCGTTTTTTTTTTAACATTTTTTACCTTTTTTATGTCCTTGAACTGACTCCTCTGCTGTAAAAAAAAAGGCAATAGTTTCCGCCGTCTAATTGCCAGTAATTTATATTTCCTTCGTGTTAAAATTCCCCTCTAGAATCATGAAATTTCCCCCAGGTTGGGAAGTGCTGAACTAGATAGAGTGTATAGCGAACTTATTTATAGCGAAGTTTTAACATAGGATAATCAAATAACATACAAGCTAGAGTATATAACAAATTTATTTATAATTAAATATTAATATCGTGACATCTGTAGGAAACGTGTAACAGGCTCACTGGAGTGTGTGGCGAACAATGCTGTCGTGAAGGTTTAACATCGTGACACACGTAGGACGGGTGTAACCCAAAAGAAAATCAACGCACTCAAACAAACAAAAAAAAATAAAGCTGACTGAATTAAGAAAAGATCCACTAAGAAGACGAACACTTGGCAGGAACGATCATGGAGGGAAACATGCAGCAGGCTGAAAGTGGACAGTGGCAGCACAAATATGAAGCAAAAAAAGTGAAAAGGTAAAGTAAAAAAATAAAAAAAATAAAAGAAATTATTGAAACAACAAAACTCGCTTAGAAATAATTATAATGCATGGTCACTCCTCCTTTCCTCCTCCTCCCCCGTCCCTTCCTCTTCCTCCTCCTCCTCCTCTTGTTCTTCCTCTTCCTTCTCCTCCTCCTCCTCTTCCTCCTCCTTCGCGCCATCACTATAAACAACAAACAAATAAAGAACAAAAGAATAAAATGTGAATTAGTGATTGGAGCCGTTTGGAAAATTTACGGTCCAGGAAAATGTACTTGTGTGTGTGTGTGTGTGTGTGTGTGTGTGTGTGTGTGACACGGTGCTGCCCCCTGCTTGTCTGGAGGGCACGGTGCTGCCCCCTGCTCGTCTGGAGGGCACGGTGCTGTCCCCTGCTCGTCTGGAGGGCACGGTGCTGCCCCCTGCTCTTCTGGAGGGCACGGTGCTGCCCCCTGCTCGTCTGGAGGGCACGGTGCTGCCCCCTGCTCGTCTGGAGGGCACGGCGCTGCCCCCTGCTCGTCTGGATGGCACGGTGCTGCCCCCTGCTCGTCTGGAGGGCACGGCGCTGCCCCCTGCTCGTCTGGAGGGCACGGCGCTGCCCCCTGCTCGTCTGGAGGGCACGGTGCTGCCCCCTGCTCTTCTGGAGGGCACGGTGCTGCCGCCTAGTTGCCCTCATCCTGCAGTGCTTACCCCTGTGTGGCGTGGTGGCCTGGGAGCGGCAGCAGCCGTGTCCCCGTGCGTCGGGAGCGGGGTCTCACGCACGCCCTCAGCCCTCTGTGATCCCTGAGGGTGTGCCCGGGGGGGCTCGCCTCGGGGTGAGGTAAGCAACATCATCGGAGTCTAAGTATTCGGCCTCTTGGCTGGGTGGATGCCCTGAGGGTGTGCCCGGGGGTGCTCGCCTCGAGGTGAGGTAAGCACTATCATCGGAGTCTAAGTTTTCGGCCTCGTGGCTGCGTGGATGCTCGGAGATATTCTCGTAGATTGGAGGCCCGGGGATGTCCTCGTAAATAGGAGGCCCGGGGATCTCCTCGTAGATTGGAGGCCCAGGGATCTCCTGGTGGATTAGAGGGTCGGGAACCTGTCGTAGATGTGCTCCTCGTCGTCGCCGAAGTACAGGTAGTCGGGCTCCTGCTGCCGCGGCGCCACACGCGGGCGCACGGTGGGGCCCATGGGCGGCTACACGCGGCTGTCGCCGATCGCTGCCTCGCCACCGACGCGCCAGGAGGCGGCCAGTCCACGCCGCAGCGGCACGCGGGGCACTGCGGGAAGAATGCGTGACCATTACCACCTTGACGACGACGACCGTCACGAAGGAGAGAGAGAGAGAGAGAGAGAGAGAGAGAGAGACATACAAAGAAGAAGAAAAAAGAAAGAAAAAGATAGGAAGAATGAAAATTACAATCCCCCCTCCCTATCTTCCCTCCTTCCCTCCCTCCCTCCTCCCTATCTTCCCTCCTTCCCTCTCTCCCTCCCTCCTCCCTATCTTCCCTCCTTCCCTCCCTCCCTCCTCCCTATCTTCCCTCCTTCCCTCTCTCCCTCCCTCCTCCCTATCTTCCCTCCTTCCCTCCCTCCCTCCTCCCTCCCTATCTTCCCTCCTTCCCTCCCTCCCTCCTCCCTCCCTGTCTTCCCTCCTTCCCTCCCTCCCTCCTCCCTATCTTCCCTCCTTCCCTCCCTCCCTCCTCCCTATCTTCCCTCCTTCCCTCCCTCCCTCCTCCCTATCTTCCCTCCTTCCCTCCCTCCCTCCTCCCTATCTTCCCTCCTTCCCTCCCTCCCTCCTCCCTATCTTCCCTCCTTCCCTCCCTCCCTCCTCCCTATCTCCCTCCTTCCCTCCCTCCTCCTCCCTCCCTATCTTCCCTCCTTCCCTCCCTCCCTCCCCCCTCCCTATCTTCCCTCTTTCCCTCCCTCCCTCCTCCCTATCTTCCCTCCTTCCTCCCTCCTCCTCCTCCCTCCCTATCTTCCCTCCTTCCTCCCTCCCTCCTCCCTATCTTCCCTCCTTCCTCCCTCCCTCCTCCCTATCTTCCTCCCTCCCTCCTCCCTATCTTCCTCCTCCTCCTTCCCTCCCTCCCTATCTTCCCTCCTTCCCTCCCTCCCTCCTCCCTATCTTCCCTCCTTCCCTCCCTATCTTCCCTCCTTCCCTCCCTATCTTCCCTCCTTCCCTTCCTCCCTCCCTCCTCCCTATCTTCCCTCCTTCCCTCCCTCCCTCCTCCCTATCTTCCCTCCTTCCCTCCCTCCTTCCTCCCTATCTTCCCTCCTTCCCTCCCTCCTCCCCTCCCTATCTTCCCTCCTTCCCTCCCTCCCTCCTCCCTATCTTCCTCCTTCCCTCCCTCCCTCCTACCTATCTTCCCTCCTTCATTCCCTCCCTCCCTCCTCCCTATCTTCCCTCCTTCCGTCCCTCCCTCCTCCCTATCTTCCCTTCTTCCCTCCCTCCCTCCTCCCTATCTTCCCTCCTTCCTCCCTCCTCCTCCTCCCTATCTTCCCTCCTTCCCTCCCTCCCTCCTCCCTATCTTCCCTCCTTCCCTCCCTCCCTCCCTATATTCCCTCCTTCCCTCCTTCCCTCCTTCCCTCCTTCCCTCCTTCCCTCCCTCCCTCCTTCCCTCCGTCCCTCCTTCCCTCTCTCCCTCCCTCCTTCCTCCCTATCATCCCTCCGTCCCTCCCTCCCCCCTCCCTATCTTCCCTCCGTCCCTCCCTCCCCCTCCCTATCTTCCCCCCCTCCTCCCCTATCTTCCCTCCTTCCCTCCCTCCCGCCCTCTACTTCCCTCCTTCCCTCCCTCCCTCCCGCCCTCTACTTCCCTCCTTCCCTCCCTCCCTCCCCCTCCCTATCTTCCCTCCTTCCCTCCCTCCTCCCTATCTTCCCTCCTTCCCTCCCTCCCTCCTCCCTATCTTTGCTCCTTCCTTCCCTCCCTATCTCTCCTCCTTCCCTCCCTTCCTCCCTATCTTTTCTCCTTCTTTCCCTCCGTATCGGACCGCTTGCTAATGAAGATGGTAAGCACACGAACGATGAACATGAAATGGCCACAATCCTAAATAACTTTTTCGCATCCGTATTTACCGACGAAGATTGTTTATCACCTCAACCGCCGGAGGTTAGAAGGACCGAAAAGATGTTAAGTGGCGTGCTCATCGTAGAAAGTGACATTTTACGCACAATTGAAAAGATTAAAGTAAGCAAAGCTCCTGGTCCAGACAAAATTACCCCTAGGGTCTTAAAAGAAATCAAACATCAAATTTGTAAACCGCTCTCCATCATATTCAATAAATCTTTAACAGCTGGAAAAGTTCCGTCGGATTGGAAACTTGCAAATGTCACACCAATTTTCAAAAAGGGGGACAAGTCTCATCCAGGAAACTATCGACCAATTAGCCTGACATCGATTGTTTGTAAGTTAATGGAGACTATCATTCGCGACAATATGGTGAAATTCTTCGAAGAAAATAATATAATAATTCGCAACATGGCTTCCGTAATAAACGTTCGTGTTTGTCTAACTTACTTGATTTTTTTTCATTATATTTTTGAGGTGTTTGATGAAAGCAGATCAGTAGATATCATATATCTGGATTTTCAAAAGGCATTTGATATGGTCCCCCACCAACGATTGCTCTGCAAACTATTGGCGCACGGTATCTCGGGTAGCATTCACAATTGGCTTGCGGACTGGCTCTCTGAGCGGAAACAGAGAGTAGTTCTAAACGGTGTTACATCAAACTGGCTTGATGTCAGAAGCGGCGTACCTCAAGGATCAGTGCTTGGCCCCATGCTCTTCTTAATTTATGCTAATGATATCGATGATGGTCTCACTTGCAAAGTATCAAAATTTGCTGATGACACAAAAATTGTTAGTAAAGTAACTGCGACACTCGACGAAGAAGCTTTGCAATCAGATCTAGATCGACTTGCACGTTGGGCCAATCAATGGCAAATGAAATTTAACGTTGACAAATGTAAAGTGTTGCACATCGGAAAAAATAACAATCGCGTTCGGTACGTAATGAATGGCCAACAACTTTCTGCAGTAAGTAAAGAAAAGGATCTTGGAATCACTATATCAAGCGATTTAAAGCCCGGTCAGCATTGTTCAGAGGTAGTTAAAACTGCAAACAAATTGGTTGGCTTCATCGGACGAGTCTTTAATAATAAATTGGAAAAAGTAATATTAAAACTGTATAATTCGTTGGTTCGACCCCGTCTAGAGTACTGTGTACAGTTTTGGTCTTCCTATTACAGAAAAGACATAGAAAAGTTTGAACAGGCTCAACGAAGAGTAACAAAGATGATTCCTAGGTTGAGTAATTTATCATATGAACAAAGGCTTAAAGAAGTAAATTTATTCAGCCTATCAAAACGAAGAATGCGAGGCGATCTAATAGAAGTGTTTAAAATGTTTAATGGATTCAGTGATATTAATGCGGAAGATTACTTTACAATTGATCGATCAAATAAAACAAGAAGAAATCACAATTTGAAGATAAGTGGTAAAAGATTCTCGTCGCACGAAGCTAAACACTTCTTCTTCAATCGAGTTGTTAATGTTTGGAACTCTCTACCCTGTGATGTCGTTGATGGTACAACAGTTACGGCCTTCAAGAATAGATTAGACAAGTATTTTGAATCCAACCAGCAACTAAGATATTACTCATTGTCGTAATAACGTTAAGTTCTTTCGAATACTGGTGTCCTTGTCCGCTTTTATCGCCTGGTTAGTGGTAGCAGTAATGGTAGTTCTTTCCTCTTTCTTACATAAATTCCATGCAGTTTTTCCATGCTGCATGGTTCTTTTTCCTTTCCTGCCAGCTTTGTCTGGAGGGATGGGGGGGTGGGGAGGAGCCTTCGCCTTTGCTGTCCTTCATCTTCCACCTTTGATTAGATAGTTAGTGTAGCTTGTCACAAACAGCCTCGTAAGGACCAGCAGGTCTGCTGTTGTTTGTTCTTCCTTTGTGTTCCTATCTCTCCTCCTTCCCTCCCTCCCTTCTTCCCTCCTTCCCTCCCTCCTCCCTATCTTTGCTCCTTCCTTCCCTCCCTATCTCTCCTCCTTCCCTCCCTCCCTCCTTCCCTCCTTCCTTCGCTCCTCTCTATCTTTTCTACTTTCCCTCCCTATCTCTCCTTCCCTCCCTCCCTCCTTCCCTCTTACCTTCCCTCCTCCTTATCTTCCCGCTTTCCCTCCCTCCCTCCTTCCCTCCCTCCCTCCTTCCCTCTTTCCTTCCCTCCTCCCTATCTTTTCTCCTTCCTTCCCTCCTTATCTCTCCTTCCCTCCCTCCCTCCTTCCCTCCTTCCTTCCCTCCTCCCTATCTTTTCTCCTTCCTTCCCTCCCTATCTCTCCTTCCCTCCCTCCCTCCTTCCCTCCTTCCTTCCCCCCTTCCTATCTTCCCTCTTTCCCTCCCTCCCTCCCCGCCTTACTTCTCCTTACCATAAACTCCCTAATGAACCTATTTTCCTTTCTCCCTTCTCCCTTTCCCCCTTCCTCCCTTTCCCCTCTCGTCCCTTCCTTCCCCTCGCCTCTCTCTCTCTCTTCACCTCTCCCTCCTTCCCTCCCACTCTCCTCCTCCTTCCACTCCCTCCTGTTCATGTTTTCCTCCTCCGTCTTCTTGTCTTCCTATTTTCAGCCTATTTTTCCTCTTTTCTTCCCTGTTCTCCTTTCCCTTCCTTCTTCCCTTCTTCTGTTCTTGCCTCCCTCCCTCCTCCCCGTCTTCCTATCTTCTTCTTTTCCTCTCTGTCTTCTCGCTCTTCGTCCCGTCACTTTTGTTTTCCTCTCCCTCACTTGTCTGTCCCTCCTTGATCGCTGTTTCCTCCTCTCCCCTTCATCTCCTCCCACCTTCCTCCCTTCTCCTTTCTCTTCATCCGTCCCAGTCGTTCGTCTCTCTCCTCTCCTTCATCCTCTCTTCATTTCTCTTATTTTCTTCTCCTCTTCTTCTCCACTCTTTGCTCCTTCCCTTTCCTTTCTCTGCATCTCTCCTTCCTTCCCTTCCCTCCTGTCTTCCATTCTCCTCTCCTGTGTTAATGGCTCGTTCTCTTCTCTCCTTCATCCCACGTCTCCCTTCCTCCTGCTTTTCTCTCCATCTCCTCTGTTCTCTCTTCTCGTCTCCTCCCACCCTTCCTCCTCCTCCTTTTCCTCCCTTCATCAAACCCTTTCCTTTGTCTCTCTCTCTCTCTCTCTCACACACACACACACACACACACACACACACAATTTGCGCGCGCGCGCGAGAGAGAGAGAGAGAGAGAGAGAGAGAGAGAGAGAGAGAGAGAGAGAGAGAGAGAGAGAGAGAGAGAGAGAGAGAGAGAGAGAGAGAGAGTTTTACATTCTTTGTATATCATTCTTGCCGGAACGCCACATCACTACCACAAGAACATCAAGAACACCAACACCTATCATTGCCGACACAACGAGGATGGGGATGGGGGTTGTGGTGATGGTGGTGGTAGGGGTGGTGGTGTGGGTGGGAGGGGTGGTGGTGGTGGTGGTGGTGATGGGGATGTAGGTGCAGTTTTTCCATGAGAGGCTTGGTCTTGTGTATCCTTTTACAGTGCATTGTCGACTCGGGTACTTTGATCTCCACCTTGAGGGCCCGTGAGCCTCAACAGTAACAGCCCGGTAATCAGGGAAGTAGCCTGTTCTGAGGCACCCAAGAGCACAGTCACCAGCCTGTACTTCAAACTGAAGACCGTGGCCATTGATGCCGCCATAGTTTAACACACGTGCCCACAACCTCCACCACTGTGCGTCCCCAGGGAAGCAAGTGGCGTCCAGCGTGAACCAGGCGTCACTCAGCAAGCCATCGCCCGCCGCCACGAGCCTGATGCCTTTGAACCCTGGATCGGGGTGCACGTATAAGGTGGTGCTCCAGGCGCCCCTGTTATGTTCCCTGGTGGTAAAGTTCTTCCATTCCTCATCCCCCGAGATGGTAATTTGGGCAGGGCAGTGTGGTTCCAGTAGGGTCTGAAGGAATTTCTGGCCGCAAGCAACGATGACTCAATAAACACCAAGAGTAAGGGCAGCCTGGCCTTCATCGTGGCTCACCGTGTGTGTGTGTGTGTAATCAGGGGAAGAGTGTTGAGTCTTGAGTGTTGAGCTTCTAAAGACTGCTGAGGCGTTCACTTTCGTATCTTCGCAGCGACTCTTGGTCTCCCTTTCCTTGGAGAGGCAGTTCAGCGTGCAGCGACCACTCCCGGCAGGACGAGAGACACTGGGGAGAAATGTCTGTGCCTGTGATTATATACTGGGCGCCTTGTAGATAATTTTCCTACAGTTTACAGATCTGGGACAGGATGTTTCGTGCGTGACTTGCCGTGTACTACTTGACGCCTCGACACAACTTACTCCGGGCTCAAAGTACGACTGTTACTCAGCGCCACAGAGAACATCAAGCGGGAGCTCACGGGTGACTTTCTCTGTTCAAGGTGCAGAAGCTGAGTAAAACTATCGCGAGGATCACAGAACAGTCCATGCTGGAAAGTCTCAGCACCTTTCAATAGAGGCTTTTCAAACAGGCGAACTGAGGCGCCGAGACGCTTGAAAATGCGGCTTTTTGTCTCCCTTGCAGCCGACGGAAGGAAGGGAAATGATCAGAGAAGAATGGACACGAAAGGAAGGGAAATGATCAGAGAAGAATGGACACGAAAGGAAGGGAAATGATCAGAGAAGAATGGACACGAAAGGAAGGGAAATGATCAGAGAAGAATGGACACGAAAGGAAGGGAAATGATCAGGGAAGAATGGACACGAAAGGAAGGGAAATGATCAGAGAAGGATGGACACGAAAGGAAGGGAAATGATCAGAGAAGAATGGACACAAAAGGAAGGGAAATGATCAGAGAAGAATGGACACGAAAGGAAGGGAAATGATCAGAGAAGAATGGACACAAAAGGAAGGGAAATGATCAGGGAAGAATGGACACGAAAGGAAGGGAAATGATCAGGGAAGGATGGACACGAAAGGAAGGGAAATGATCAGGGAAGAATGGACACGAAAGGAAGGGAAATGATCAGGGAAGAATGGACACGAAAGGAAGGGAAATGATCAGGGAAGAATGGACACGAAAGGAAGGGAAATGATCAGAGAAGAATGGACACGAAAGGAAGGGAAATGATCAGAGAAGAATGGACAAAAGGAATGGAAATGATCAGGGAAGAATGGACACGAAAGGAAGGGAAATGATCAGGAAGAATGGACACGAAAGGAAGGAAATGATCAGCGAAGAATGGACACGAAAGGAAGGGAAATGATCAGAGAAGAATGGACACAAAAGGAAGGGAAATAATCAGAGAAGAATGGACACAAAAGGAAGGGAAATGATCAGAGAAGAATGGACACGAAAGGAAGGGAAATGATCAGAGAAGGATGGACACGAAAGGAAGGGAAATGATCAGGGAAGGATGGACACGAAAGGAAGGGAAATGATCAGAGAAGAATGGACACGAAAGGAAGGGAAATGATCAGAGAAGGATGGACACGAAAGGAAGGGAAATAACCAGAGAAGAATGGACACGAAAGGAAGGGAAATGATCAGAGAAGAATGGACACGAAAGGAAGGGAAATGATCAGAGAAGGATGGACACGAAAGGAAGGGAAATGATCAGAGAAGAATGGACACGAAAGGAAGGGAAATAACCAGAGAAGGATGGACACGAAAGGAAGGGAAATGATCAGGGAAGAATGGACACGAAATGAAGGGAAATGATCAGAGAAGGATGGACACGAAAGGAAGGGAAATGATCAGAGAAGAATGGACACGAATGGAAGGGAAATGATCAGAGAAGAATGGACACGAAAGGAAGGGAAATGATCAGAGAAGGATAGACACGAAAGGGAAGAAAGAAGAAAAGGAATACAAAGGAAAAAAAAGAAGAACAAGGGACCAAGAACAACAACAATAACAAGATTAAATTAAAGAAGAAGAATAAAAGGTTAACAAAAGAAGGGAAAAAATAGAAAATACCAAAGAGAAGAAAGAAAGCAGAGAGAGAGAGAGAGAGAGAGAGAGAGAGAGAGAGAGAGAGAGAGAGAGAGAGAGAGAGAGAGAGAGAGAGAGAGAGAGAGAGAGAGAGAGAGAGAGAGAGAAAGGCAGGCTGAGTCTGAGTGTATGTGATACGAAGTTATGACTCTCCCTCCTCCACCTCCTCCTCCTCCTTCTTTTCCTCCTCCTTCTTTTCCTCCTCCTCCTTCTCCTCCTGCTCCTCCTTTAATTGTATATAATGGAATAGTGAAATTTGGATATCAGTTCCGGAGACTTTACTAACACTTGTCAAGCTAATCAATTATCTCTCTCTCTCGCCTTTTCCGTCTTCATATAATTAATAACCCGTGTTATTCCCTTATGCTTTCGTTCAGTAAGTTTGTTGATCGTGTTTCTTTATGTTTATTTTTTTCTCTTCTCTCGTTTGTGTGTCCCATATTTTTGTGCCTCAGTGGTCAGTTTGTCTTCGTCCAGGTTGCATCAGCAGGTATCATTCTTAAACTCCCTTTCGGTTTTCCCATGACTAATTTCACGTCCCATTCCCTTTAAGTTTCGTTCGGTTAATCTGCTTCAGTGTGTATTCGTGAACTCCCTTTCGGTTCTCTTATGATTAATTTCACGTCCCAATCCCTTTAATCTTCGTTCGGTTAATCTGCTTCAGTCTCTTCGTGAACTCCCTTTCGGTTCTCTTATGATTAATTTCACGTCCCAATCCCTTTAATCTTCGTTCGGTTAATCTGCTTCAGTGTGTATTCGTGAACTCCCAGGAAGGGTCGGGTAACCTTTCCTGCAGGCCATACACTCAAGCGATGCGGCGCCCAGGGAACCCATATTTGATACCGTTTTCGTAGGAGTTTGGGTCATTTTCAGGGCTAGTTGAAAGACCCTGGTGATGGTTGGACCCTTCTTCTGTACCCTGAAAGTGAAAAAAAACCTCATGAAAACCCGAGTGATATCCTTTTCAACTCTTGCAAATAGTTGACATGAGAAGTGTGTGTGTGTGTGTGTGTGTGAGAGAGAGAGAGTCTGGAGACAACAAAGGCTTGCTGGTGACAGGATATCGTTTCCGCTGCTGATAACATGAGTACACGTGACACCTTTTTTTTTTTTTTTTTACAGCAAAGGAGACAGCTCAAGGGCACAAAAAGTAAACATTAATAAAAAAAGCCTGCTACTGCTGCTCCTAAAAAGAATCCAAAGAGGTGGCTGAAAGATAAGTCAGTTTCCGGAGGAGAGGTGTCCTGATACCCTTCTCTTGAAAGAGTTCAAGTCGTAGGCAGGAGGAAATACAGATGAAGGAAGATTATTCCAGAGTATACCAGCGTGAGGGATGAAAGAGTGAAGATGCTGGTTAACTTTTGCATAAGGGATAGTATAGGGATGAGCATGAGTAGAAAGTCGTGTGCAGCGGGGCCGCGGAACGGGGGGAGGCACGCTGTTAGCAAGTTCAGAAGAGCAGTCAGCGTGGAAATATCGATAGAAGATAGAAAGAGAGGCAACATCGCGACGGAATTTAAGAGGTAGAAGACTATCAGTATGAGGAGGAGAGCTGATGAGACGAAGAGCCTTTGCCTCCACTCTGTCCAGAAGAGCTGTGTGAGGAGCCCCCACATGAGATGCATACTCCATACGAGGGCGGACAAGGCCCCTGTATATGGACAGCAACTGTGCAGGGAGAAGAACTGGCGGAGACGGTACAGAACGCCCAGCCTCGAGGAAGCTGATTTAGTAAGAGATGAGATATGAAGTTTCCAGTTGAGATTTTGAGTTAAGGATAGACTGAGGATGTTTAGTGTTGAGGAAGGTGATAGCTGGGTGTTGTCAATGAATAGGGATAGTTGTTTGGAAGATTGTGTCGAGTGGATAGGTGGAGAAACTGTGTTTTGAGGCGTTGAAGGACACCAGGTTCTTCTTGCCCCAATCGGAAATAATAGTAAGGTCTGAGGCTAAGCGTTCTGCAGCCTCCAGCCTTGAGTCGTTAAGTTCCTGAAGGGTGGGTCTTCTATTAAAAGAAGTTGAATAATGCAGAGTGGAATCATCGGCGTAGGAATGGATAGGACAGTTCGTTTTGGAAAGAAGATCATCAATGAACAACAGAAAAGAGTGGGAGATAGGACAGAACCTGTGGGACACCACTGTTAATAGATTTAGGAAGAACAGTGACCGTCTACCACGGCAGAAATAGAACGGTCAGAAAGGAAACTGGAGATAAAGGTACAGAGAGAAGGATAGAAACCGTAGGAGGGTAGTTTAGAAAGCAAGATTTGTGCCAGACCCTATCAAAAGCTTTTGATATGTCCAGCGCAATAGCAAAAGTTTCACCGAAACGGCTAAGAGAGGATGACCAAGAGTCAGTTAAGATATAGGAGATCACCAGTAGAACGCCCCTTGCGGAACCCATACTGGCGATCAGATAGAAGGTCAGAAGTGGAAAGGTGCTTTTGAATCTTACGGTTAAGGATTGATTCAAAAGCTTTAGATAGACAAGAAAGTAAAGCAATAGGACGGTAGTTTGAGGGATTGGAACGGTCACCCTTCTTAGGTACAGGCTGTGTGAAGGCATACTTCCAGCAAGAAGGAAAGGTAGATGTTGACAGGCAGAGGCGAAAGAGTTTGACCAGGCAGGGTGACAGCACGGAGGCACAGTTTTAAGGACAATAGGAGGCACTCCATCAGGTCCATAAGCCTTCTGAGGATTGAGGCCAGAGAGGCAAAGAAAACATCATTTTGAAGAATCTTTATAACAGGCATAAAGGAGTCAGAGGGGGATGAGTAGGAGGAATATGCCCAGAATCGTCCAGAGTGGAGTTTTTAGAAAAGTTTGAGAGAAGAGTTCAGCCTTAGAGATAGATGAGACGGCAGTGTTGCTGTCAGGACTGAGGAGTGGAGGGAAAGATGAAGAAGTGAAGTTGAGGAGATGTTTTGGCTAGATGCCAGAAGTCACGGGAAGAGTTAGAGAAAGCAAGGTTTTGACATTTTCTATTAATGAAAGAATTTTGGTTAGTCGGAGAATAGATTTGGCACGATTTCGGCAGAAATGTAAAGTTCATAATTAGCATTAGTTTGAAGGCTCTGGTATCTTTTGTGAGCTACCTCTCTATCATTGACAGCACGAGAACAAGCGTGATTAAACCAAGGCTTTTTAGCGTGAGGAGTAGAGAAAGAACGAGGAATGTATGCCTCCATTCCAGAGATAATCACCTCTGTGATGCGCTGAGCACACACAGAGGGTCTCTATCCTGAAGCAATAATCATTCCACGGAATGAGCACATCCTCAGGTCGTCCCACCGAGCTGAAGCAACATGCCAAAAGCATCGCCTCTTCGGTGGGTCCAGAGGATGTACAGGAGCGATAGGACAGGATGCAGAAATAAGATTGTGATCGGAGGAGCCCAACGGAGAGAACAGTTTGACAGAATAAGCAGAAGGGTTTGAGGTAAGGAAGAGGTCTAGAATGTTGGGCCGATCTCCAAGACGGTCAGGAATACGTGTAGGGTGCTGGACCAACTGCTCTAGGTCGTTGAGGATAGCAAAGTTGTAGGCTTGTTCACCAGGATGGTCAGTGAAAGAGGATGAAAGCCAAAGCTGGTAGGAACATTGAAATCTCCTAGGATGGAGATTTCAGCGAAGGAGAGTGGGTCAAGATGTGCTCCACTTTAGAATTCAAATAGTCAAAGAATTTTACATAGTTGGTAGAGTTAGGTGAGAGATAAACAGCACAGATGTATTTAGTAATAGAATGACAGTGAAGTCTTAACCAGATGGTGGAAAATTCAGAAGAGTCAAGGTCGTGGGCACGGGAGCAAGTGATGTCGTTGCGCACGTAGGCGCAACATCCAGCTTTGGATTGAAATTTAGGATAGAGATAGTAGGAGGGACCAGAGTAGAGATTGCTGTCAGTAGCCTCAGAAACCTGTGTTTCGGTAAGGAAGAGAAGGTGAGGTTTAGAGGAGGAGAGATGATGTTCCACAGAATGAAAATTAGAGCGAAGACCGCGAATGTTGCAGAAATTGAGAAGAAAGAGGTTCGAGGAGTTATCAAGACACCTCTCGGGTCGGCAGCCAGAAGGGGAGTCCTCCCTGGGGGAATTTGTGGTCCCCCCCCCAGGCGGGGACTCCGAGGCATTGCTTAATTGAGCCATTTTGAATTTTGAATTTTGGAAAAAAGGTGTATATATTATGTGAATGTAGTGTGGTGTGGATAAAGAGAGGATCTGTCTTTAGAGAGCATGCTGAACTACTCTCCGGTGTTGGTGAGACAATAGGGAAACGGTTAGTGAGGACATGGGAAGGGTCTTTGGAGGGCTTCAGCTCCCTTCTCACCTCCCATATATACCTCACCGGGAGTGGCTTGCGCCCGTTCGGTAGGTGTCTTCCTACCTACTCCAGCCTACGACAAGAAGGAGAAGAAGATGAAGATGAAGAAGGTGAAGAAATAGAAGAAAGGAATAGAAAGAGCACATTAGAGGAATTAAGAGGAAGAAAGAAGAAAAATGAAAAGAAAGAGAGGAAGAGAAAAAAAAAGGAAAAAAAAAAGAAGGAAAAGGAAAAGAAAGAGGAAGAAAAAGAAGGAAAGGAAAAAAGAGGAAAGAGAAGAAGAAAGCAAAATAAAAGAGAAAGATGAAAACGAAAAAGAAAAGAAAAGAAAATGATCAAAGTGAAAAACAAATAAGACGAAAAAAAAGAAAAAGGAAAATAAAATAAAAAGAGGAAAATAAGAGGAAAGAGAAGAAGAAGAGAGGAAGAAGAAAAGAAGGAGAAGGAGAAGAAGAAATGAGAATAAGATAAAAAGAAAACGAAGAGGAAGCAGAAGAAGAAAAGAAGAAGAAGAAGAAACGAAAATAAAATAAAAAGGAAAAGGAGAGGAAGAAGAAGAAGCAGAAGATGAAGAAGAAGAAGATTAGAAGATGAAAAAGAAGAAATAAAGAAATAAATATAAAGAGGAAAGAGAAGAAGCTAAAGAAGAAGAGGAAGCTGAAACGAGTCGGCCATCAATCTCATAATCTAACCTTTGGACTCACTGAAGAAGCAAAAAAAAAAAAAAAAAAAAAAAAAATTAGATCCCCAGTAGAACGCGTCGCCTTCCAGTCCCCATTACTCTTGGCGCAATCATGAACAGGTCAGGTCAATACTAGAGGTCATCAGGGCAGAAAATGAAAATCGGCATATTCAGAGAAGGGAAAAAATGCCGCTGAGATTGAAAGGGTGACTGTGTGTGTGTGTGTGTGTGTGTGTGTGTGTGTGTGTGTGTGTGTGTGTGTGTATGTGTGTGAAAAGATTAGTGAGGAAGTATAAATATTAAGAGAAAAGTGAAGAGAGAGGAGGGAGAAATATTAAGGGAAGAGAAAGGAAGGAATAATATGAAGAAGGGAGAAGGAGGAAAGAAATAGGGAAGAGGTGAAGAGAGAAGAGACGGAGGGAAAGGGGGAGAGAAGGAAGAGAGGAAAGGAGGAAACTAAAAGAAGAAAGAAAACAAAAAATTAAAATAACGAGAAAAAAAATGAAAATTAATATACCCATTAAAGAGAGAGAGAGAGAGAGAGAGAGAGAGAGAGAGAGAGAGAGAGAGAGAGAGAGAACAAATGATAAGAGTTCTCCAATATTAGTCTCTCTCTCTCTCTCTCTCTCCAGAATGAATGAAAATATACGCACATTCACTTACGCACGTAACAATTTAAGCATGTACACACACACACACACACACACACACACACACACACACACACACACACACACACACACACACACACTGATTATTATTATTATTATATTTATTAATATTAAGATTAATATTATTAGTTTTATTATTATTATTATTATCATTATCATTATTATAAGTAACTCCGGCTTATCATTAACCATTCTTCCTCCAAGAGCATAACTGGGCTGCGGCTTCCATCACACAGGAAGTTGAGGCGTGAAACAGTCTCTCCTCCATTGATACTGATAGCGCCACTCGCCAGCATGGTCCCGCGACACTGTTTGTTGACTTCCCATCGTGCTCCGTGGCCACTAACGCATGATTCGTAGCGTTCATAAACATATTAGCTGGACCCACCCCTGACTTCCCATCGTGCCCCGTGGTAGCGGTCACTAACGCATGATTCGTAGCGTTCATAAACATATTAGCTGGACCCACCCCTGACTTCCCATCGTGCCCCGTGGTAGCGGTCACTAACGCATGATTCGTAGCGTTCATAAACATATTAGCTGGACCCACCCCTGACTTCCCGTCGTGCCCCGTGGTAGCGGTCACTAACGCATGATTCGTAGCGTTCATAAACATATTAGCTGGACCCACCCCTGACTTCCCATCGTGCTCCGTGGTAGCGGTCACTAACGCATGATTCGTAGCGTTCATAAACATATTAGCTGGACCCGCCCCTGACATCCCGTCGTGCCCCGTGGTAGCGGCCACTAACGCATGATTCGTAGCGTTCATAAACATATTAGCTGGACCCACCCCTGACTTCCCATCGTGCCCCGTGGTAGCGGTCACTAACGCATGATTCGTAGCGTTCATAAACATATTAGCTGGACCCACCCCTGACTTCCCATCGTGCCCCGTGGTAGCGGTCACTAACGCATGATTCGTAGCGTTCATAAACATATTAGCTGGACCCACCCCTGACTTCCCATCGTGCCCCGTGGTAGCGGCCACTAACGCATGATTCGTAGCGTTCATAAACATATTAGCTGGACCCACCCCTGACTTCCCATCATGCTCCGTGGTAGCGGTCACTAACGCATGATTCGTAGCGTTCATAAACATATTAGCTGGACCCACCCCTGACTTCCCATCGTGCCCCGTGGTAGCGGTCACTAACGCATGATTCGTAGCGTTCATAAACATATTAGCTGGACCCACCCCTGACTTCCCATCGTGCCCCGTGGTAGTGGTCACTAACGCATGATTCGTAGCGTTCATAAACATATTAGCTGGACCCACCCCTGACTTCCCATCGTGGTCCGTGGTAGCGGTTACTAACGCCAGTTCTTCTCCCCTGCACAGATGCTGTCCATATACAGGGCCTTGTCCGCCCTCGTATGGAGTATGCATCTCATGTGGGGGGCTCCACTCACACAGCTCTTCTGGACAGAGTGGAGGCTAAGGTTCTTCGTCTCATCAGCTCTCCTCCTCATACTGATAGTCTTCTACCTTTTAAATTCCGCCGCAATGTTGCCTCTCTTTCTATCTTCTATCGATATTTCCACGCTGACTGCTCTTCTGAACTTGCTTACTGCATGCCTCCCCCCCTCCCGCGGCCCCGCTGCACTCGACTTTCTACTCATGCTCATCCCTATACTGTCCAAACCCCTTATGCAAGAGTTAACCAGCATCTTCACTCTTTCATCCCTCACGCTGGTAAACTCTGGAACAATCTTCCTTCATCTGTATTTCCTCCTGCCTACGACTTGAACTTTTTCAAGAGGAGGGTATCAGGACACCTCTCCTCCCGAAACTGACCTATCTTTCGGCCACCTCTTTGGATTCTTTTTAGGAGCAGTGAGTAGCGGGCTTTTTTTTTATTAATGTTTGCTTTTTTTGTGCCCTTGAACTGTCTCCTTTGCTGTAAAAAAAAAATTTAAAAAAATGATTCGTAGCGTTCATAAACATATTAGCTGGACCCACCCCTGACTTCCCATCATGCTCCGTGGTAGCGGTCACTAACGCATGATTCGTAGCGTTCATAAACATATTAGCTGGACCCACCCCTGACTTCCCGTCGTGCCCCGTGGTAGCGGTCACTAACGCATGATTCGTAGCGTTCATAAACATATTAGCTGGACCCACCCCTGACTTCCCGTCGTGCCCCGTGGTAGCGGCCACTAACGCATGCTTCGTAGCGTTCATAAACATATTAGCTGGACCCACCCCTGACTTCCCAGCGTGCCCCGTGGTAGCGACCACTAACGCATGATTCGTAGCGTTCATAAACATATTAGCTGGACCCACCCCTGACCTCCCATCGTGCCCCGTGGTAGTGGTCACTAACGCATGATTCGTAGCGTTCATAAACATATTAGCTGGACCCACCCTGACTTCCTGTCGTGCCCCGTGGTAGCGGTCACTAACGCATGATTCGTAGCGTTCATAAACATATTAGCTGGACCCACCTGACTTCCTGTCGTGCCCTGTGGTAGCGGACACTAACGCATGATTCGTAGCGTTCATAAACATATTAGCTGGACCCACCCCTGACTTCCCGTCGTGCCCCGTGGTAGCGGTCACTAACGCATGATTCGTAGCGTTCATAAACATATTAGCTGGACCCACCCCTGACTTCCCATCGTGCACCGTGGTAGCGGCCACTAACGCATGAATCGTAGCGTGCATAATAATATTAGCTGGACCCACCCTGACTTCCCATCGTGCCCGTGGTAGCGGCCACTAACGCATGATTCGTAGCGTTCATAAACATATTAGCTGGACCCACCCCTGACTTCCCGTCGTGCCCCGTGGTAGCGGCCACTAACGCATGATTCGTAGCGTTCATAAACATATTAGCTGGACCCACCCTGACTTCCCATCGTGGTCCGTGGTAGCGGTCACTAACGTGGATCGCGTGGCTCGTATCGTTATTAAACATACTTGAACTGTAAAGGTAAGAATAATTAAGAGGCCTGACACTCATCCCGGCATACTTATCACATACAGAATGTCCCACCCCGCGGTGTTGTAACGGGACAAGCGCGGGAAGGGCGGAACGCGGGTTCGGGGGGTTTGCGACAATCTGATCAGTAGGAACAGTGGAAAGAACAGAGTGATGATAGATATATGAGGAAAAAATGTCCGTAATTTAAATTCAATGCAAAGAAGGACGGACGAGACGCGGGGAGGGTGTTGAGACCGTCTGAGCAGGAGGAAAAGTGGAGGAAAAAGTGATGAATTAAATATATGAGGAAAAATGTCCGTAATTTAAATTCAGTGGAAAGAGGAATCTGGATTTCATTGTAAAAAGAGAGAGAGAGAGAGAGAGAGAGAGAGAGAGAGAGAGAGAGAGAGAGAGAGAGAGAGAGAGAGAGAGAGAGAGAGAGAGAGAGAGAGAGAGAGAGAGAGAGAGAGAGAGAGAGAGAGAGAGAGAGAGAGAGAGAGAGAGAGTCCAATCTAAGACAAAAAAAAGCTTGATTAAAAGAAAAAAAGATCAAGTGAAATTTAAGATGAAAAAGAAGACATGAAAACCAACGCAAAATTAGAAAAAAAATGTAGGTAATAGAAGAATATTTGGAAGGGAAATCATTTGTGCTTCCTGCAAATGTCTGAGAAAGAACCTCAGAAATCTTTGCATCAGACAAAGAGGAAAGAATTAATTATATGGACCTTAGGGGGAAATATAACAAGATAAAAAGATAAATAACTCAAATTTAAAGGAAAGAGGGATTTATATGAAGGCCTAAATAAAATATGCGAAAAATAATTTCAAGAGAAAAGACTAATTCAGCACACACACACACACACACACACACACACACACACACACACACACACACACACACACACACTCACGCACGCACGCACGCACGCACTCTCTCTCTCTCTCTCTCTTACGCCCATAAAATATTTAATATTAACGGACATTAAATTCATGCACATGAAAATATACGCACATACACTTACGCACATAACAATTTACGCATGTGCATACACACACGCACACACACACACACACACGGCCCGGTACCTCAGGGGTAGAGCGTCTGGCTCACAACCATAAGGACCGGGGTACGATTCCCCGGCCGGGTTAAGATAAGTTGGGTTTATCTTTCACGTGTAGCCCCTGTTCACCTAGCAGTGAGTAGGTACGCGACGTCAGGCAAGGAGTTGTGACCTCCTTGTCACGGTGTGTTGTGTGTGAGTGGTCTCAGTCCTACCCAAAGATCGGTACTATGAGCTCTGTGCTCTTCCGTAGGGGAACGGCTTTAGTTTGGCTGTCTCGAGAGAGACTCGCAGCAGACCAAGAGGTGAATTACACACACACACACACACACACACACACACACACACACACACACACACACACACACACACACACACATACAGACTACCACCTCCATTACTACTACTACTACTTAACTACTTAACTCTCTAACTACCTAACTAATTAACTATGAACGGATAAAAAGGGGAGGAAACAAGGGAATGGAGGAAGGGGGAGGAGGAGGAAGGGAGGGAGGAAGAGGAGAAGGAAAGGAGGGAGGAAGAGGAGGAAGGGAGGGGGAGGAGGAAGAGAGAGGAAGAAGGACTGGCTATTTGCTATCTGGACGTAAAGAGAGGAGGAGGGAAGGTACGTGTGTGTGTGTGTGTGTGTGTGTGTGTGTGTGTGTGTGATAGTCGTGTGAGGTAATTAAGATTTCAACACCTGTCAGTATGAAGTTAATGAACAGTGCAATGATCTTTTTAGTGGTTTGAGGTAAAATTGAATCACCTGTCAGTCTTTGTGTCATTAAGAACGTATTGGTTGCCTTAGGAGTCGTGTGAGGGAAGACGTAAGGAGTACCTGTCAGTAGTAAGTATTGGAACATTAAGGTAGGGTGTAGTTTTGTGACCCTGGTGGCAGTTTGACTCCTCTGTACCGTGAACCTAAAAGAAAAAAAAAATTTGACAAGACTTTCCTAGGAGCCATGGGCATTTCCAGGGGTAGTGTTGTGACCTCGGTGGTAGTTTGACCCCTCCTCTGTACCGTGGACCTAAAAAGATATTGACAAGGCTTTCGTAAGAGTCATGGGCATTTCCAGGGTTAGTTTTGTGACCCTTGTGGCAGTTTGACCCTTCCTCTGTACCGTGAACCGAAAAAAAAAAAATATTGACAAGGCTTTCGTAGGAGTCATGGGCATTTCCAGGGGTAGTTTCGTGACCCTGGTGGCAGTGTGACCCTTCCTCTGTACTTTGAGCCTAAAAAGTCACTAACGAAAACCCGATTGGGCTCTATTTTGCCCTTTGGAAATAGTTGACTTGAGGGGAAAATAGTTACACGTGGTTACCTTATTCACATGTATGGCCTGTGTTGATTAGGTGCGCGAAGCCTCAGTGCTCATCTCCGGGGTAATAATAGATAGTGGTTACCTTGTTTACGTGTATAGCCTGTGTTGATTAGGTGCGCGAGGCCTCAGTGCTCATCTCCGGGGTAATAATAGATAGTGGTTACCTTGTTTACGTGTATAGCCTGTGTTGATTAGGTGCGCGAGGCCTCAGTGCTCATCTCCGGGGTAATAATAGATAGTGGTTACCTTGTTCACGTGTATAGCCTGTGTTGATTAGGTGCGCGTGGCCTCAGTGCTCATCTCCGGGGTAATAATAGATAGTGGTTACCTTGTTCACGTGTATAGCCTGTGTTGATTAGGTGCGCGTGGCCTCAGTGCTCATCTCCGGGGTAATAATAGATAGTGGTTACCTTGTTCACGTGTATAGCCTGTGTTGATTAGGTGCGCGAGGCCTCAGTGCTCATCTCCGGGGTAATAATAGATAGTGGTTACCTTGTTCACGTGTATAGCCTGTGTTGATTAGGGGGAGTAGTCTAGAGGTGCGCGGCCTCAGTGCTCATCTCCGGGGTGAAAACTGATGCAGTGATAACTAGTGATGGGCGATAATTTTTCTTCAGTAATCGATTATTTCCATTACTATTGTGGCCAGTAACGGATTAGCATAGCTGGGCACGATAACAGAAAACCTTATTCCCGATAACCGATAGCTGATAATGAAAAGCCTTAACGGCGATAACCGATATTCGTTAACTAGAGACACAAATATAGGCGATAACCGATAACCGATAACCGATATAAATCCACAATTCCGACACTAGCTAGCGATAAGTTCGATAGGCGAAAACGATACTATATTGATATTTCAGATCGAACATTGATGAACTCAAATTTTCATTATCTGTATTTTAGGAAACTTACAAACTTAAAACCACACGTTGACACGTACATATGGACGGTAATACTAGAATGCCTGAACTGGTGTTGTGTTATTTGGCGTCTCCACCGTCAAAATTGTTTATAAACACTGGTCTCAGAACGGTGCATGCTCAGACCAGTAAGCGTAGACCTGTGCAGTCTCACAAAGCTTTTAAACTGTAATTAAGAGTTGCTGGAAGGCTGAATCAGACATAGTACCATTAATCTTCGCTGTTTCTAGAACGACACTCTGTACGAGTTGTATTTATATGTACAGAGTGTCGTTCTAGAAACAGCGAGGATGGTGGTACTGTATGTTTGATTCAGCTTTCCAGCAACTCTTAATGTGTTAAAAAAGCATTGTGAGACTGTACAGGTCTACACTTAATGGTCTGATCATGCGCAGTTCACGAGAGACCAGTGTTTGTAAACAAAAGCGCCAGCTTTTGACGGTGAGACACCAAATAACACAACACCGGGTACCTTCAGTGTCATGGCATGGTCACAAACGAATATGGAATATCAAATTTGAGGCAGTGAATAATCATTTTTGGGGGCAAAGTTAAATGATTTTTCTCTATGATATATTGATTTTTGAGTATCATAAAAAAATAACCTAGTGTTTTAATTTTCATGATCTAAGTATGAAATCTCATCACCGAAGCTATTTCATACCCCGAAGTTTTTTCATACAACACCGGGCCACGCATGCGCAGTAGGGAGACAACGTTTTTTTCTGAAAGGCGGAAAAAAAGTAGCGATTATCGCTAGTTTGGTTACAAAAGTAACGAAGATACCGATATATATTTAAATAAGTAGCGGATGATCGATAATCCGATTTTGTTATCAGCGATAAAGTATCGCGATAACTTATCGCGATAACGCCCAGCTATGCGGATTAGTAACCGATGACTCTTTGATTACTCTCACCTTAGAATAGATTATACAGTGATTTATTGGTAGTGTATCAGGTATTGTGTTGTGGTTTATGCCTCTCTCTCTCTCTCTCTCTCTCTCTCTCTCTCTCATAAATGTTTTACTCTTTCCTTATTATATCTTTGCTTTCATCTATCGTATGTATTTCTTTTTTACTCTATTTCCATTATTGTCCTCCTTTCTCTCTCCATGTTATTACTATTCCTCAACTTTGTACTTACCTTCTTCCTCCTCCTTCACCTCTTCCTCTCTCCTTTCCAAGCTCTCCCTCACGTCAGTTCAGATCTATGGCAGCTTCTAAACTGTTTTTCACCTTTCTCATCTGTCCATCTGACTCATCCTCTCCTGTCCTCTCCTCGTTGTCTGGTGGAGAATTTGAGACCTGTGTTTTTCATCTGTATTCCAAGCTCTCCTCACCAAGCAATGCCACTTCAGACCAAGACGTAGTTATTCAGACATGTGGCAGCTTCCAAGTTCCTCCTCCTTACAGGTTGTCTTTCCTCAGATATCTCCTGCATGGTCAGGCAGTGCCAACTCCAGCTGTACGGGCATGTGGCACGCTGCCCACCCTGCTCACCGGGCTGTTTCAGAGTGGAGGAGGCTGAGGGAATGCCCACGAAGCTCACAGATTCCGCGTCTCCATGGACCCTGCCGCAAGGTATTTGTTGGGAAGGGGCCTGCAGGAAGGCCTGCTGGGAGGGACTGCCAGGGGGGGTTCCACATTCTCAAACATTTGGGGCTCCCATTCCCACTGACAAAAGGCTTTCGTAGAGGTTGTGTTTGTATTGCCATGGGCAGCTTTATGAGCCCAGTGATAGTTTGACAAGGCTTCTGCTCCATGAACGTGAAGACCCGACGGATCTCCTTTGTGGCCTTCAGAAATGGTTGCTGTGGGCCAAAAGCGTCTGAGAACACCCGGCAAACAACATCACGTTGCTGCAGCGTTGTCAGAACGTTATGAATGGTTCCAGTACGTTGTTTGGGACTCTGTGAAGCGTTGTGGGAGCAGATTTTTGTCCACTCCCAGAGAGGTTGTGGAGCAATGTACCTGTGACCTTAGCAGGACCTTCTTGCTGCCTCATTGCAGTGTGTGTGCTACCTTTCAGGACATTCCCATACCTTTCAGGGCCCTGTTATTGCCTGTTCAGGCTATTGCAAACACCAGATTAGGAAGTGTAACCTTTATTCAATGAATTTTTCTGAACATTTTTTTATCAAAATATGATCAATTTTTTAAAGCAGAAATGAAAGAAATGCACATGTTGCAACACAAGCTCTGTGTGGCACCACCGTGTGTGGGCGAAGCTCTGGCTGTTGTGGGTGGCAACAGCTGGGGGACTTTGGTTGAGGTGACCGCCATGCTTGGTAGACACGGAGCAGGAGGAGAGCCAGCTACAGGAGGCTGGAGGCGGGGCGCGTGGCCTCGTGATTTGTGTCATCGGTCATCAGGCGATTCCTCACGCAGACTCAGACTGTAAATACATGTACACTTGTGCAGGTCTGTACTGAAACCAAGGGGAGAGAGAGAGAGAGAGAGAGAGAGAGAGAGAGAGAGAGAGAGAGAGAGAGAGAGAGAGAGAGAGAGAGAGAGAGAGAGAGAGAGAGAGAGAGAGAGAGAGAGAGAGAGAGAGAGAGAGAGAGAGAGAGAGAGAGAGAGAGAGATGAGCAAGGAAAGCACAATACCAGTGGGAAAAGGAATAAGGTAGCCGGGGTAGGAAAAGTGACTTCCTTTCTTATGGTGTTCCCATTGGCCAAGCCGCACCCACCCAAAGCCAATCCCATGCGTTCTGAGAAGGGGGGTGAGGGAGCCCCCTCTTGCCATCCAAGCCCGAGAAGAGTCAAAAGACTATACCTACTGACCCCAACGGCCACTTGAAATTTCATGGGCGGGTATTGGGGATTGGAACCCCTGCATAAGGTTCATCTTCCCAATGCTACACGCTTGCTGTAACTATAATCAATCAATCAGTGGGGGCATACGCCGGGGGGCACGTCGCCGCGCCCACCTTATGACGCCAAGCCCAGGTCCCCCCTGGCGAGTCTCCGTGCAGGCCCCCTTCCCTATCAACTCGACACAATCTTCCAGTAGTCTTGGGTAGGCGGTGGCCGAAGTGATAGCGTACTGGACCCACATTCGCCGCGTGATGGACGACGCGGGTTCGAATCCTCACGCTACCACTCGGATTTTTCAGTCACCGCCGAGTGGCTTAAAACTACCCACATGCTGTCCTGAAGACCACCCATCAACCCGGACTCTAGAGGAAGCCGTCCAAGCGAATCAAGAACGAGTTCCGGGGGGCAGCATGAGCCAATGCAAGATGCCGCCACTATAAACACTCGCCTGCGCCAGAACGGGCTGGGCCGACCATCAGGCCCCACCTGGAAGAAGCCTTGGGCCGACCATCAGGCCCCACCGGGAAGATGCCTACCGGCGCAATAGGCAACAACGTAAAAAAAAAAAAAAAAAAAAAAAAAAAATATCCCCTATTCTTCAACAACACTCAGCTGTCACCTTCTTCAACATTAAATATCTTCGGTCTATCCTTAACTCAAAATCTTAACTGGAAACTTCACATCTCTCTCACTAAATCAGCTTCCTCGAGGTTGGGCGTTCTGTATCGTCTCCGCCAGTTCTTCTCCCCCACAGGTGCTATCCATATACAAGGGCATTCTCCGCCCTCGTATGGAGTATGCATCTCACATGTGGGGGGGCTCCACTCCAACAGCTTTTCTGGAGTTGAGTCAAAGGCTCTTCGTCTCATCAGCTCTCCTCCTCTTACTGATAGTCTTCTACCTCTTAAATTCCGCCGCAATGTTGCCTCTCTTTCTATCTTCTATCAATATTTTCATGCTGACTGCTCCTCTGAACTTGCTAACTGCATGCCCCCCCCCTCTCCCGCGGCCTTGCCACACACGACTTTCTACTCAAGCTCATCCCTACACTGTCCAAACCCCTTATGCAAGAGTTAACCAGCATCTTCATTCTTTCATTCCTAATGCTGGTAAACTCTGGAACAATCTTCCTTCATCTGTATTTCCTCCTGCCTACGACTTGAACTCTTTCAAGAGGAGGGTATCAGGACACCTCTCCTCCTGAAGTTGATTTCTCTTCCAGCCACTCCTCTCCAATCTTTTTAGGGGCAGTTAGTTGCGTGTTTTTTTGGTTTTTTTTTTTAAGCCTTTGATCTGTCTCCTTTGCTGTAAAAAAAAAAAAAAATGGGTACCTCCTGGAAAGATCTATTGACTTGCTCAAGCCACGAACTCCGTGGGCGTCCCCTTGGCCTCCTCCACTCAAGATTGTTTCTTACAGAGACAACCCGATGAGCAGGATCAGCTTCAGGGTAACGTGCCACGTGCCCATATAGCCGGAGTTGGCATTGACGGACTATAGCTATGCAGGTAAGGTAATATATGTCAAATCAGTCTCGCGGAGTAGTTGCCGGTTTGACACAAAGTCATTCCAGCGATATCCCGTGATTCTGCGTAGACACTTATTACCAAAGGCATCAAGCTGCCTCTCCAAGTCCCCATTTATTGTCCATGTCTCACAACCATAGAGTAAGACAGGGAGCACAAGGGACTTGAAGGTCCGGATCTTTGTCCTTCTGCACAGGTACCGACAACGCCATATACTCGTGCTGAGCGAGTCCATAACACCGTGGGCCAGACCAATCCGCCGTTAGACTTCCTGGCGAGACTCACCGTTGTTACAAACTACGCTACCAAGATACGTGAAACTTTCTGAGATCTCAACGTCCTCGCCACACGCATGAACAGACTGTACTGTGTCATCCAGCAAGCTTCCAAACACTTGTACCTTGGTCTTGGCCCAGGAGACCTGAAGTCCCATGGGCTTTGCCTCCTCGTGAAGTGCCTCGAGCCACCACCAAAACCTCCAGCGACTCCGCCAGGATTACTGCATCATCAACAAAAACAAGGTCAGTGACCCTGGTATTGCCAATGTATAAGCCCCCCCCCCGCATAAGATCCCAGACTGCAAACGCCTTCTTGAGATGGACATAAGCTGCAAGCATCCCCTGTCCAAACTCACGTTGGTGCTCCACCAGTACGCTAGGATACGGCCAGTTGTTGACTTACCAGACGTGAACACAGATTGCTCTGGTATCTGCAGCTTTAGTAGCTGGCTCCTAATCCGCGTCAGCAATAGGTGGGCAAGCCCGTTGCCGGGCACAGTGAGCGGTGTAAAATCACGGTATTTGTTGCAGTCCACCAACAGTGGCCACAGTAACTCCTACATATTCATTATTCAAAGAAAAAAAACAAGTCAGTGCAACATGGTCTGGAGCAAGGGAAGGATTTATTGCACCCTGCATTTATGCTTAGCAAATTTCGCACCCAAAATTTACAAATCTGGAAGTGTACATGTTTATGGCTGCTTTTAATTGATATTATATGCAGCACACCATGGATTGTTCCCCTCACCCCATACTTTTTTGTGTGTGTTGTACCATTTGTTGTTGTTGACTCTAAGAGAATGACTTGCTAGGAATTATAATAGATGTCAGGGCCAACAGAACCAGGGTGTGAGGTGAAATTATAAGTTTTTTTTATAACCTTTACCGGGCGGGATGGAGCACACTTAACACCAGACAGAGAACCAGGTGGAGAGGTGGAGTTATAACCTTTGTTGGGGCAGGATGGAGCACACTAACACCAGACAGAGAACCATTTGGAGAGGTGGAATTATAACCTTTGTCGGGGCAGGATGGAGCACACTAACACCAGACAGAGAACCAGGTGGAGAAGTGGAATTATAACTTTTGTCGGGGCAGGATGGAGCACACTAACACCAGACAGAGAACCAGGTGGAGAGGTGGAATTATAACTTTTGTCGGGGCAGGATGGAGCACACTAACACCAGACAGAGAGCTAGGTGGAGAGGTGGAATCAGAGCATTAGCCTGAACAAGGAGGAATATACTAACATGGCAGGAGAGTTAGAGCATCCTAGGAAAGGCCATAATCCTGTAGTGGACTGTTGATGGTTAACCTGTCCTCTGCAATTGTCAGGGATTTGTCCTTCTCTGGTAGCCTGGTAATATATAGTCCCAGGTCTTTCTCTGCCTCTGTGGTGGATAGTGGACTGTTTCCCATGTGGTATTGGTGTGCTGGATATCCCTTCACTGGTAGCCTGGTAACATATACTCCCAGGTCTTTCTCTGCCTCTGTGGTGGATAGTGGAGTGTTTCCCATGTGGTATTGGTGTGCTGGATATCCCTTCACTGATAGTCTGGTAACATATACTCCCAGGTGTTTCTCTGGCTCTGTGGTGGATAGTGGAGTGTTTCCCATGTGGTATTGGTGTGCTGGATATCCCTTCACTGGTAGCCTGGTAACATACTCCCAGGTCTTTCTCTGCCTCTGTGGTGGATAGTGGACTGTTTCCCATGTGGTATTGGTGTGCTGGATATCCCTTCACTGGTAGCCTGGTAACATATACTCCCAGGTCTTTCTCTGCCTCTATGGTGGATAGTGGAGTGTTTCCCATGTGGTATTGGTGTGCTGGGTATCCCTTCACTGATAGTCTGGTAACATATACTCCCAGGTGTTTCTCTGGCTCTGTGGTGGATAGTGGAGTGTTTCCCATGTGGTATTGGTGTGCTGGATATCCCTTCACTGGTAGCCTGGTAACATATAGTCCCAGGTTTCCTCTGCCTCTTTGGTGGATAGTGGAGTGTTTCCCATGTGGTATTGGTGTGCTGGATATCCCTTCATTAGTAGCCTGGTAACATATACTCCCAGGTCTTTCTCTGCCTCTGTGGTGGATAGTGGAGTGTTTCCCATGTGGTATTGGTGTGCTGGATATCCCTGCACTGGTAGCCTGGTAACATATACTCCCAGGTCTTTCTCTGCCTCTGTGGTGGATAGTGGAGTGTTTCCCATGTGGTATTAGTGTGCTGGATATCCTTTCACTGGTAGCCTGGTAACATATACTCCCAGGTCTTTCTCTGCCTCTGTGGTGGATAGTGGAGTGTTTCCCATGTGGTATTAGTGTGCTGGATATCCCTTCACTGATAGTCTGGTAACATATACTCCCAGGTGTTTCTTTGGCTCTGTGGTGGATAGTGGAGTGTTTCCCATGTGGTATTGGTGTGCTGGATATCCTTCGCTGGTAGCCTGGTAAAATATACTCCCAGGTCTTTCTCTGCCTCTGTGGTGGATAGTGGACTGTTTCCCATGTGGTATTGGTGTGCTGGATATCCCTGCACTGGTAGCCTGGCAACATATACTCCCAGGTCTTTCTCTGCCTCTGTGGTGGATAGTGGAGTGTTTCCCATGTGGTATTAGTGTGCTGGATATCCTTCACTGGTAGCCTGGTAACATATACTCCCAGGTCTTTCTCTGCCTCTGTGGTGGATAGTGGAGTGTTTCCCATGTGGTATTAGTGTGCTGGATATCCCTTCACTGATAGTCTGGTAACATATACTCCCAGGTGTTTCTTTGGCTCTGTGGTGGATAGTGGAGTGTTTCCCATGTGGTATTGGTGTGCTGGATATCCCTTCGCTGGTAGCCTGGTAACATATACTCCCAGGTCTTTCTCTGCCTCTGTGGTGGATAGTGGAGTGTTTCCATGTGGTATTGGTGTGCTGGATATCCCTTCACTGGTAGCCTGATAACATACACTCCCAGGTCTTTCTCTGCCTCTGTGGTGGATAGTGGAGTGTTTCCCATGTGGTATTGGTATGCTGGATATCCCTTCACTGGTAGCCTGGTAACATACACTCCCAAGGCTTTCTCTGCCTCTGTGGTGGATAGTGGAGTGTTTGCCATGTGGTATTGGTATGCTGAATATCCCCTCCAAAGGTGCAGGACTTAACATTTTTATTCATTTAATTATAGCAGACACTTTGTTCCATTCCTGTAGCTTGGTGAGGTCAAGAGTTAAACATAGTAATGTAATGGCATTTTCTTGCATGGGATGTGCATTAGTGTGTGACCCTGATGTGAAATTTGTCATTTGAGAGGAATGAAAGGTTGTCATGTTTGGTTGTTGTTCAGCAGTACAGTGATCAGCAGGATCCTCCAGCAGACCAAGCACTGGGGTTTGGGAGTGTATTTTTTCTTTTTTCCAATTCTTTGCCGATCGTAGGGCTTGATCAGTAGTTATTTAGCAAGACTGAATTAGTTTCCATTCTTGTTTCCAGTATATTCATGGACACATAAAGCGGTGAAGCTTGTGGTTGTTGAAGCATTCTCTGCCGAACTGAAGGGCTTGCTCAACAGTTATTTAGCAAGACTGAATTAGTTTCCATTCTTGTTTCCAGTATATTCAAGGACACATAAAGAGGTAAGCTTGTGGTTGTTGAAGCATTCTCTGCCGAACTGAAGGGCTTGCTCAACAGTTATTTAGCAAGACTGAATTAGTTTCCATTCTTGTTTCCAGTATATTCATGGAAACATAAAGAGGTAAGCTTGTGGTTGTTGCAGCATATTTTTCTTCTTTCTACAAACACTGTTTTCGACTTTCTTCTGCAGAGACTTCCAGCGCTGGGCCCGGCCGCTGCAAGCCTTGTTGGGTCAGCATGTGGGAAGTCACCGAGATGGAGCTTGAGCCGGTCGGCCTCAACCATGAGGGTGCGCATGGATCTGTAGCGGCAGCCTGGTGTAATTATGTACATCGGTGAGTTTGTTATAATATAGGTGATGATTTGGTATATGTGTATGATGTAGTAACCCACGACCCGATGAAATGTGGAGGATGAGATAGGCGTGTGTGTAATAGAAGTCGGAAGAGAAAGAGAACGTGGTGAGTTAAAGGGCAGACTGAAGAAATGAAGGTGAAGAAAACGGGAAGATTTAGAGGGTCACTACAGATCCATTGTCATGTTCCGTTGATAACCTCTTGATTGATTCATGTTTGGTTGACGTCTCACTATGATATTGCAGTAAATATTTAGTTGTATCATTTTACATCATTGTGCATGACATGGATATCCACAAAGTGTTCCTAAAGTATGATGATTGAATGTTTTGACAAGAATATGAAAATTCACTCTTAGTTAGTGAGCAAACTAAGAAACTGTGTATTTGAGGTATTTGTTTCCATGTTATTATATTTTTATTCTGATTATTTCCTTATTCTCGGGCTGTGTGAGCGACAGGCTGGCCGTGAGCCTTGCCAGGGAGTGCTGGGCGGCCTGGTGCCCCGGCTGAAGGCAAGCGGCCTCTCTGAGACACCCAAAGACTGGCTGACAGAAGGTCTTGTGCTGGTACTGGTGTCTGAAGGCTGTGCAGTGGTGCAGGCACAGGCTCAGAGTGCCCAGGTGGAGCAAGGCTCTGATGCTGGTGAGTGTTGCTGCTGACAGATTACTGATAAGGGAACAGGCAGGGAATATAAACAAAACAGACATGGTACTTGTAAGTGTGGCCAGTAGTGCCTCTTCTGCATCTTCTTATTTTCTATAAATGTTTCCAAGGTTGCCGCCTGTCTGGGAGCAGACTCACAGAGGCCGGCGCCCTCAGCAGTGACGAGGAGTCTCCCTGAAAGCTCTCCCTCAAGGCACAGCAGCAGGCCACCGTCGCCCTTGTCATCGGGAGCACCGAGAGTATCCCGAGGAACACTTCAATGTCCAGGTGAGAAGCGGGGCTTCGTGGTGCAGTGGTTAGAAAACTAGGCTCACAACCGATAGAGCCCAGGTTCGATTCCCGGGCGGAGTGGAAAAATTTGGGCGGCTTTTCCGATACCCTACGCCCCTGTCCACCCAGCAGTGAATGGGTACCAGGTATTAATCGGGGGTTGTGTCCCAGCCATCTCCTGGAATCTGTTCCCTTCTCCTATAATTCTTTCCCCTTCTGTCTCTCTCCGGCATATGACCACAGATGTTGCGCCCACTAAACCAAACTTTCCAACTTATCCAGGTGAGAAGCCTTGAGCTTTTTTGGAAATTATCCTTGGGAAAACTTATAATATAAAGCATCTTTAACCTGTCTGCTGCGATGGGCACGGATTTGGCTTTCACTGGTACCATGAAAACATGTACTCCCAGGTCTCTCTCTGCTTCTGTGGTGGATAGTGGAGTGTTTCCCATGTGGTATTGGTGTGCTGGATACCCCCTCCCAAGGTGCAGGACTTTACATTTTTCTTCATTGAATTGTAGCAGCCACTTTTTGTTCCATTCCTGTGGCTTGGTGAGGTCTTCTGGTAGGAAATTTGCAGTCAAGGGGTTAAAGATGCATATTTTTCATCAAAACTACTATTGAAAATCCTCTTGCATTCTCGAATAGGCAAAAGCAGCTCAGGATTTTCTCCAACAGACTCTTTGTAAGTTCCAATCCTTGTTAGTGAGAGGCAACACTTTGGCAGGAGGTGAAGCTTGGGCTGATGATGATGATGATGATGACTGTTGCAGGTGTGAGGATGTCAAGCCACCACAAGCCAGGAGGGAAGTGGCTGCTAGGGCCAAGACAGCAGGTGGAGGTGAAACAAAACCCTTAACCCGGTAGCAGCGACGGGCCAAATTTGTGCCTTTACCGTGTTGCAGCGCCGGGCCAAATTTGTGCCATGATATAAACCCCCAAAAATGGATGATACATAAACTGATCACAAATGTTTTGATATATATTATAAAATGGTTTGTGTGAGGGGTGATTTTTTCTCATTTTTCTCGCTTAGAGGGACCATTAAGAAACATGATCCCGCTGCTACCACCACCGGGTTCAGCCTCACCTCTTCACCCCTGGATGAAGGAGATGTTTCTTGGCGGCCAAACTCAGGAGACTCACCAGAAAAGACCATTCACCCGTGCCTTATATTGTGGGTGAGGAGAGCAGCCTGGACCAAGAATCAAGAACTGGAATGAAGAACCAATTAATTAAGGCTCTGAGACTGGTTAGTGTTGCTGCTGACAGATTACTGATGCAGGGAACATAAACAAAACAGACTATTCCAAGGGTGTCAGCCTATCAACGTTGTGATGGTGTCTTGTTGTCAAAGTCATAATACCGCATAGTATCATCATGGACTAGACTTTTGATGCTTTGATAACTTCTGAAATTTTTTAATTTTTTGTATTTTTTGATGACTTTTGACAATTTGATGCTTTGATAACATCTGGATTTATTGATGTATTGATGACTTCTCACTTTTGATGCACTGAAATGATAGGAAACTGTTGACACACTGATGGGATAAGGGTAAAAAGCTGTTTTTGACAAAATGAAAACATCTGGAAAATTTGATGGATTGATAGTTTTTTGCTGATTTGATGAAATGACAGGACCAGTTTTTGACACTGATGCTCCCCCCTGGACCATCTCCCAAGAGGTATGTTTAACCCGGTAGCAGCGATGGGCCAAATTTGAGGCTGTACCGTTTAGCAGCGCCGGGCCAAATTTGAGGCTGTACCGTTTAGCAGCGCCGGGCCAAATTTGTGGCTGTACCGTTTAGCAGCGCCGGGCCAAATTTGTGGCTGTACCGTTTAGCAGCACCGGGCCAAATTTGTGGCTGTACCGTTTAGCAGCGCCGGGCCAAATTTGTGCCACGATATAAACCCCCAAAAATAGATGATACATAATCTGATCACAAATGCTTTGATATATATTATGAAATGGTTTGTGTGAGGGGTGATTTTTTCTCATTTTTCTCGCTTAGAGGGACCATTAAGAAACATGATCCCGCTGCTACCACCACCACCGGGTTAACAGTGAGTCATGTACACAAGCAGCACTACACTCACCAGGAGACATTTTACTTAAAACTGGCTACAGAATACTGCTGCTGCTGGCCAGAATGGAGATCAGGCTTCAGCAGGCTTCCAGCAAGGTGCTCTCTTTACTTCTTTGTGTGATTTTGAAAACACTTCAGCAGCCGAGGGGAATGTGTAATGCCAAAATTTAGTTAAGTACGGGAAAATGTAAATTAGGGAAGAAAAGTAGTGTTAAGTATTATAAGTAGATATAAGTGTCACCAGGACTGTTGCTGGGTGGAGTTTATATCTACTTATAATACTTAACACTACTTTTCCTCCCTAATTTACATTTCCGTACTAAATTTCTAAACGCTCAAGAGAAAGCGTGATATCTATGCAAACCTTCCTGCAGGGGTGAGCTGAAAGGTGAAAATGTAGTTAGCACGACTCCTTGGAGAAGAGACACACCATTAGTAGTTTGTCTGGTGAGGAAAGCTTCACCAGTCATGCTGCTTGTACAGGGGAGAAGACTTCAGTGTTGTCCTCCAGGCCTCTTTGCAAAGCGTATTCTGGATCAAGCAGCAGACCCAAGAAAGTCCACTTGAAGCCACTTGATTATATGAATGACTTTGTTAGATATGCAGAAATTAAAGCAGCAGTGGCTGCAGGTCTCTGTGATGAATTTAAAGTACCAGGACCTGATGCCACAAAGAACTTAATGGAAGAGTTGGACCATGAAGAAGACCTCCCAGAGGAAAGTCACCCTTGGGAAGTTACCGTCAACAGTGATACAGTATGTGAGCCTTTATTTACATCCTTCCTGGTGATTGACGAGGGCTTTGAGACTGAGCAGTGTTCCTCCAGCCTAGCCCTTGTCAGGCAGGACACTCCCCCTGAGGCACCCAACATTACCAAGCTGTACCAAGTGTTCATGGCTGGCGAGCACAGTGTCTCAGAGGAAGAGGTCGTCAAAAACAAACACATGGTGTCCACAGCTCTTAATGATCAAATTGTCAGTGCACTCCTCAAGAGGGGAATGAAAGCCATTGGTCTCCAGGCCCACACCTGGCCAGTCATTGCCAAGGGGCGCTCGGCTGTCGTTGTTGGTGAGGAGTCTTGTGGGAAGACAATGGGCTGTGTTGTGCCTCTGTTGTCCACCATTCTGGATATACGGAAGCTCATCAGTGAGCGATTCAGCCCAGGGATTGGCCCAGTGATGGCGGTGGTGTGCAGTGGTTGGCAGTGGCATGTGTGTGGCAGAGTATGTGGTCACCCTCCTGCCAACCAGTGCACCCTTCAAGATCATGACAGCTTGAGGAGGCTGTGGACACGAGGAGGAGGTCAGCACAGGCAGGCAACTCTGCAGTGGTTGTGACGTCTTGGTCACCACAGCACCCTGCCTCCTGCGCTTGTTGACGGGCAGCCCGCAGGGGGCAGCTACCACCCTGAAGAGGTGCTGCCGTCTAATGTTTGATGATATAGATGTCACACTGCAGCAGTTCCCTCTGAAGTTAAGGAAATCCTCATAGTGCTGGAGAAGGCACGAAGGAAATGTGGCCACCGAGACCTGGAGCTGCAGGTTGTGTTAGTGAGTGCCAGGTGGACGGAAATGTGGTAAAAACCTCTGATGTACCTCAACGTATTCCAAGATTTTGGGAAGTGACTTTCAAGGTCAAAAGGAGCTTCAGTGCCTCAAGGTACATAGTGCATCTCACCCAGTACAGAGACAAGGCTGGGGCCCCGTGCACTAACCTCGCCAACACCTACCCTGCCCTGCACAGCCACTATATGGCTGCAGGCCGCTGTGAGTCTTTGGGGGGTGCCGTGCCCGGGGTGCTGTGTGCCATCCAGGGTAACAATGCCAGGGTGAGGGCACGGATCATTTCAGTGAATGACAGACCAAGTTCCTCCATGATAAATGTTTTCCCTAATGATGGAGGGAAGCAGGTCACTGTGAGCCTGGAGTCAGCCAAGGTTCTTCCTCGCTGTCTGGCAGCAGTTCCACAGTTGGCTGCTGCTGTGTGGTGTTCAGCCCATGGATGGCGACCACAGCTGGACGCTCCGAGCAACAATGATGCAATTCTTATTTTGGCATTCACAACACAACACTCTTCTTTTTAAATCGTTCACAGTGCTATTTAATTTTTGTTGTTGTTTTATGCAATATTTAGTGCTGTCAATGCTTCCAATGTTTCCAAGTTTGAGACACTGCAACACTTGACTAAAAATTCATAACATAACGCCCATCTTTATATATCACACACTTTGTTCAGGCCATTTTTGCTCAAAAGAAGAACAGCAGATTCACTGGTAAGATTGTTCTTGCTTTGGGATGTACACTATGAGCTGCAGAGTTCATTAAAATAGACAAGAAATTTGTACAGAAGAAAACACTGAGGGAAAGAAAAGTTTGGAATGGATAATACAATTCGTATAAAAAATCTGGAAGAGCTTTGTGCCCAGGCTGGGGTGTCCCTGGAGGCAGCAGCAGTGCGTGACAGCGGCTGGAGGACGGCAGTAACTGAAGCCCTTGCCAAGCTGGAGGGCGGGCAGGCAAGGACGACAAGCCAGTGTAACAGATCCTTGTGCTGGGTGTGGAGGCTCCTCAAGGGAAGAAAAAGAAGCCCAGGAGATGGAACACTTGACAAGGAGAGCTGTGGAGTCTGAAACCAATGCACTCAGCCTTGTGCCCACAGCATCAGGAGGAGAAAGAGAGTAACCTAAACAGCATTGGAAGTTTGCAGACTAGTTTAGAGTGTTTAATTAGATTCCTCTATAACACTGGCCAAGGGTGGGAAGTCTTGTGCCCACAGCATCAGGAGGAGAGAGAGAGAGAATAACCTAAACAGCATTGGAAGTTTGCAGACTGGCTTAGAGTGTTTGACCAAAGTCCTCTATAGCAGTGTTTCTCAACCAGGGGGCCGCAGAAACCTATCAAGGGGTCTGCAGAACGGTGAATTCAACACATTACAGTTAACACGGTAGCAGCGGGGATCATGTTTCTTAATGGTCCCTCCAAGCGAGAAAAATGAGAAAAAAATCATCACTCACACAAACCATTTCATTATATATATCAAAGCATTTGTGATCAGTTTATGCATCATCTGTTTTGGGGAGGTTATATCATGGCACAAATTTGGCCCGTCGCTGCTACAGGGTTAATCCTGTCATGACTCAGTTTTTTTTATATTTCATGATTACACAATGTGTCTTAATCGAGATGTCCAGGCATCGGAATATGTACTGATGGTGCTGCAGCCATGAATGGCAGGCATAAAGGAGTCGTGACCAGAATATCAGAAGTTGCTCCCTGTGCCATTGCAACTCACTGTTTTGTGCACAGAGAAATGCTGGCTGGAAAGGACTTGGAGCCTGGGCAGTTATGAACACTGCTGTAGAAATTGTAAACTTTGTTAAAGCAAGGGCCACAAATTCCAGACTGTTTGCTGCACTCTGGAACGAAGTAGGTGCAGACTATATATCGCTACTTATGCATACAGAGGTGAGATGGTTGTCCCACGGGCGGATGCTCACACACTTACTCAACCTAAGGGAGGAGGTGTGTACATTCCTCTCAGAAAAGAAGCCTGAGCTTGCAGATTCCTTCTAACGATGATAAGTGGCTTCTTCAGCTGAGCTACCTGGCAGACATACTCAGCAAAGTAAATAAGCTGAACAAAGCAATGCAAGGTGCAAACACAAACAACATTTTTCAGTACCAAAAATTTGAGGCTTTCAAAAGAAAGCTCAAGCTGTGGGGTGTTCGTACCTCGTCAGGAATCACTGATATGTTTGAAAATATGCAGGCATTCATTCAAGACAGAGGCATTAGTTTCAATGTAGTCAGAGCACAGGTAACATTGCACCTGTCAAAGTTGTTGGGGAATTTCAACAGCTATTTCCCTGAGCTAACTGAGGAGCAGGCTGCTTCTTACCAGTGGATCGAAAAGCCCTTCATTGAAGATATTGAGATGAAGCTCCCAGAAGCCTCACAGTCAAAATTATTAGAGGAGCTCATTGGCCTATCATCTGATGGTACCATGAAGACTCGATTCAGTGCAATGCCACTTGAAACCTTCTGGGCTCATTGTCTTCATGAGTTCACGATTTCTCATGGAGCAGCTATGAAAGGGTTGTTACCTTTCACCACCACCTACCTATGTGAGTCAACCTTTTCAGCCATGACAGTACTGAAAATTAAATACAGGTCAAGATTAAGAATTGAAGATGACATGCGTGTCAGTTTATCGTTTTTTTTTTTTTTTTTTTTTTTTTTTTTTACGTGTGCGCCTATTGCGCTGGTAGGCTCTCTTGGGGGGCCTGGATGGTAGTCGGCCCCAGCCCGTCACGGCGCAGGCAAGTGTTTATAGTGGCGCCGTCTTCTCTTGGCTCATGTTACCCCCCGGAACTTGTTCTTGATTCACTTTGACGGTTTCCTCATGAGTCCAGGTTGATGAGTGGTCTTCAGGACAGCATGTGGGTAGTTTTAAGCCACTCGGCGGTGGCTGAAAAATCCGAGATGATAGCGTGGGGATCCGAACCCGCGTCGTCTATCACACGGTGAATGTGGGGCCAGCACGCTACCACTCAGCCACCGCCTACCCCCACGCATTGATAACATCATTGCTAGCAGTCAGCAGCAAGTATCTCATCAAGTGAAATATAAACATCATTTGCAGATAAAGAAAAAGTTAATTGATCATAAACAAAATTTAATGAGGGAAGCTTTCTATATGACCATGTTATTTGTAACTTAATTTTTCAGTCGCTAAATAAGAGTTTATCATTTTGAAAGCCTAATTATTCTGTTTTCTTAGAAGTGAAGTTTACTTTATTTTCCATTTCGTAAATATACACAGATTTTTTTTGTATAATTTATGTACAATGAAAACAATCTGATGATTAACACAACTTCCTGTGAAAAGAAAACCTGTATCAAAAGTTCTCAGTCTGGCCCGGCACTGTGCCAAGAGAAGCTGACACTCGACCAAGATCGAGGTGAAGGTGAAGGTCGTGGAGGTCGTGTCACTGCACCGAGGAATTCTTCGCCATCAAAGCAGATAAATTAAAGGAGTGGGTACTGAGACGTGCACTGAACTTGAGGTAGAGGGCAGAAGACCGCCAGGAAGGCCAAGGAAGACATGGAGAAAGGTGGTGGAGGAAGATATGAAGAGGCTGAACATCACGGAAGAAATGGCTATGGACCGGCAACAGTGGAGGAGGCTCATATCCCGTCCAACCTCACTATAGGGAATAAATGGATGTTAAACAATGGTGATGATGGTGATGATGAGTACTGCTTTCTATCTTCATTGACGGACACGGGAAATATTGTTCATGTCAGCATTTGTAAGTCCACATCTGCCGGATCAGACTTCTGTGTGAGATGGAAACCCAAGGAAAGTTTGAATCATGGAGTTTGTGGATGTTACCATGAACTAAATCCAATTATAAAGAAATAAGAAAAGGCAGTATATATTTTAGTCTTCAACCAAGGCCAAGAATGATAAATACCAAGTGATATTCTTCCATTAAAAGGTTCAGTCATAACAAAAGCCGGTATTTCTTTCAGGTTCTCAATTCACTGTTTAAAAAGCCTCTCGTAGTGTAGTGCAGTGACAAGGCCTGATAAGGGAGCCTCCCATAACCCACTTGGCGAGCGGGGTGTACCTCTTTGGCTGACTCGGTAGGGAGTGGCTCTCCCGTCATGCTGGTCGTGGGTTCAATCCCAGGCAGCCGGCGAATACCCTCTCCTTGGCTTGATTAATTTCTCGTGTGTTTCGATACACACAGACGTCATGTGGAGGAAATAAAAAAGAGAAAATAAGCTCTCGGGGCATGACAGTAAAAGTTCCTGGGCTTGTCCTGGGCTGTTTTGTGATTCTGGTGATGGTTTTACACACCCAGGTCTGCACACTGGACTGGAAAATCAACCCCAAAAACCTGGTTAATCTTCTCTGTAGCCTTGGGAAATAGTCGTAATGGGAACCTGAAATGTTTTAACCCGGTAACAGCGACGGGCCAAATTTGTGCCATGAAAGATGATACATAAACTGATCACAAATGCTCTGATATATATTATGAAATGGTTTGAGTGGATGATGATTTTTTCTCTTTTTTTTTTCTTGCTTGAAGGGACCATTAATAAACATGATCCCCACTGCTACCAGGTTAAAATACGACTCAAAAGCACATTCCTTTCTACAGACTGAACTCCCTTGAAGTAAAAATGAGGTGCCTGGCCAAGCTGCTGGGTCCGTGTGACCACCGCAGGGACGCTGGAGGAGCCCGGTGCTGCCTGCCTGGGGCCCACACCCTCCTCAGCATCTCCCTGCCTTGTTACACTCAATGACAATAGGTACATAATTAGTAACCTAATGCCCTTTAACTAATAATCTATCAGAATTAAAATAGTTACCTTTCACTGAAAGACAGTAGCCTATCACCTCTTATCTAGTTATTCATAACACAGACAGTCGTACTGATTAGTACATAAAAATATATCAGAAGTAAACTGGTGACCACCCGTGATGGGTGTAATTCTATAGTTCTGTGTTGTTTCTCCCCCTCTGCCTGGGAGCAGCTATTATGAATAGTTCCATTATACCTTGAATGCTTTTTGGGTGGCTGGCTTAAGTATTCTTAATATCTCATAATATAGTTCATGTTGACTGAGTGCCACTAATCCACAGGTATATGCAATGGTTTGTAAACCAAATTAGCACACCCATATGAGCCACGAAGACAACTACACAACTTTTTCAAATAGAAATGTCAATAGATAAATAAAACACTAAATATACTTAGCAAAAATATCCATTGCGTTGGCTGAGAAGACAGACTCTGTTGTGCTGGCAGTGTACGATACGCTGCCCAATAAAACGCTTGTACAATAAAAATGAAGGTGTTTTGAATAATTATTTGCCTCATATATGCTTTCTGCATGCTAGGTATGTCATATGACATACCTAGCATGCAGAAAGCATATATAAGGCAAATAATTATTCAAAACACCTTTATTTTTATTGCACAAGCGTTTTATTGGGCAGCGTATGAAAACGAGATTTGTATCCAATAAATTCAAAGTAAATGAGTAAATCTGCAATGATATGTATCACTGCAGATTTACTCATTTACTTTGAATTTATTGGATACAAATCGCGTTTTTGTCACCTCAACCGCACCCCAAAATCTTCTTACCAAAATGCTGACTTTTCGTTCGCGAATGACTGAAAAGCAGCCGTTGAGAGAGACTGTAAGACCTGATCGCACGCGGAAGGCTTTCGTTCGCTGGCTAGCGAACGAAAACGGGTGACTGTAAGACCGGCCCTGTATCTTTAAATTTCCTCCGCTTATACCACACTAAGTCCCCCCCCCCCCCCCCCAATTAGCCAATTATATCCAGGGTCTGCTGTACCTTGGTAGTGTAGTGCATGATAACAGCGGTGAGTCTTACCAGGCCTGGCAGCCCGTGGTGTTGTGGACTGGCCCAGCACCAGACCACTATAATACATTGTCAATATATAGGCAGGCAGGCAAATCTCAGTTCCGTGTGTGTGTGTGTTGTTTTTCTATGTAATATTATTCTCTCTCTCTCTCTCTTCCATAACTTTTCTCTCTCTCTTTCTCTGTCTGTCTGTCTCTTTCTTCCTTCCATAACTTCAGCATTCTCTCTCTCTCTCTCTCCTTCCAATTTCTTCTCCCTTTTCCTCCACTTACCTCCTTCCTCCCTCCATTTGGTTCTCTCCCTTCCTTCCTTCCTCACTCTACATCCTCCTCTTCTTTCTCTTCCTTCTTCCTCTGTCTTTCATAATTCTCTTCTTTAGCATAGTTTCTCCTCCTCCTGTTATTGTATCTTGTTCCTCATTTGGTCTCTCTCTCCCCATTAATAAAGTTATTTTCCTCAGGTGTGTGTTGATGCTGGGACGAAGAAGAGGAGGAGGAGGAGGAAGATGATGATGATAGAGGCAACATGAAGACAAGAAGAAGAAGAGGAGGAGGAGGAAGATGATGATGATAGAGGCAACATGAAGAAAAGAAGAAGAAGAGGAGGAGGAGGAAGATGATGATGATAGAGGCAACATGAATAAAAGAAGAAGAAGAGGAGGAGGAGGAAGATGATGATGATAGAGGCAACATGAAGAAAAGAAGAATAAGAGGAGGAGGAGGAAGATGATGATGATAGAGGCAACATGAAGACAAGAAGAAGAAGAGGAGGAGGAGGAAGATGATGATGATAGAGGCAACATGAAGAAAAGAAGAAGAGGAGGAGGAGGAGGAAGAATGGAAGAAGAAGAACAAGAGGAGGAGGAGGAAGAAGAGAAGAAGAAACAAACACACACACAGGCACATAAGACAAACGCCTATTTTTTTTATATTATCCATTTTTATTAGTCCATATAACATACATTATATACATATACATACAATCATATTATACAACATATGCATAATTCTATACATTTGATCACAGAGAGTGAGAGACTTGAGAAAGAGAGCCCATCTCTCTCTCTCTCTCTCTCTCTCTCTCTCTCTCTCTCTCTCTCTCTCTCTCTCTCTCTCTCTCTCTCTCTCTCTCCACAGCTCACAGGACCCCACGGATGTACCCCCCATGGTATGTTGACAAGCCCCCACAGACGCATACCCCCCCCAGCCACATGAAGGACCCCCCGCCCCCCCTAGCTAACATACTGCCCACATAGCCTTATCAATGTTACTATGTGTATGTATGTATATGTGTGTGTTTTTCTATTAATAAAAAGTTAATTTGTAATGTGTGAGTTATATTCCTATGAGAGAGAAAGAGAGAGAGAGGAGAAGAGAGAGGAGAGAGATGGAGGAAAGAAATAAAGACAGAAGAAATTTACTGATAAAAGAGGGAGATAGAAAAAGGGAGAGACTTTAAGGCAAGGCAAGGGAAAGTAATAATAGTGATAGGAAATGGGTCTTGACTAACCTACTAACTATGGGATGAGAGAGAGAATACGGGTTTAGAAAGGGTAAGTCGACCTCTGACCTGCACCTGCTGCTGACCTCAAAGTGGAGTGCTGCCCTGGATCATGGAAGGGCCACTGCCTTTGTGGCATGAAGCCATCATCGAAAGACTCCGCGCTGCAGGTGTTGAGGGGCCTCTCCTCCAACTCTTCACCGACTACCTGAGGGAGAGTGGTACTCAACGGCAGAGTCGGAGGTGCATCCAATCCGAGCAGGTGTTCCCCAGGGAAGCTGCCTAGGCCCTCTGCTCTGGAACATTTATATAAATGAACTATTAAACTTAATACCCAGTACACAGGCCTATGCAGATGACATCACCCTGACCCACAGCTACGATCCAGAGAAGGCTCGCACCACAGCTGAGCTCAACTACACTCTGAGCCGCATCGTGGCCTGGGGCAGGTGAAATTCGCCTCCAACAAAACTCAGCTGCTCACTGTCTCCAGGTCGAGTGAGCCCCTGCCCCTGGCCTTCGAAGGAAAGGCACTGGCGTCCCAGGAAGAGGTGGATATTTTGGGGGTTACTTACGACAGGAAGCTAACCTTCAAATCCCACATCGAGCGACTCGCCAGAGAGGGCTCGGGGAAGCTGGCATCCCTGAGGAGGATGTCATGGCTTCTTGACAGCAAACTATCTTGGCCTGTGAACTTTGACGAGGTATATATATAAATATATATAAAAATATATATATATATAAATATATTTATAAATATATATATATATATAAATATATATATATATTTTTTTTATTTTTTTTTTTACAGCAAAGGAGACAGCTCAAGGGCACAAAAAGTAAACATTAATAAAAAAAGCGCTACTCGCTGCTCCTAAAAAGAATCCAAAGAGGTGGCCGAAAGATAGGTCAGTTTCGGGAGGAGAGGTGTCCTGATACCCTCCTCTTGAAAGAGTTCAAGTCGTAGGCAGGAGGAAATACAGATGAAGGAAGATTGTTCCAGAGTTTACCAGCGTGAGGGATGAAAGAGTGAAGATGCTGGTTAACTCTTGCATAAGGGGTTTGGACAGTATAGGGATGAGCATGAGAAGAAAGTCGATAGAAGCTGGGCCGCGGGATGGGGGAAGGCATGCAGTTAGCAAGTTCAGAAGAGCAGTCAGCGTGGACATCGCGATAGAAGCTAGAACGAGAGGCAACATTACGGCGGACTGTAAGAGGTCGACGACTATCAGGAGGAGGAGGAGAGCTGATGTGACGAGAGCCTTTGCCTCCACTCTGTCCAGAAGAGCTGTGTGAGTGGAGCCCCCACATGAGATGCATACTCCATACGAGGGCGGACAAGGCCCTGTATATGGACAGCAACTGTGCAGGGAGAAGAACGGGAGGATACGGTACAGAACTCCCATCCTATAGGAATCTGATTTATTAATAGATGAGATATGAAGTTTACATTTGAGATTTTGAGTTAAGGATAGACAGAGGATGTTTAGTGTTGAGGAAGGTGATAGCTGGGTGTTGTCAAAGAATAGGGGATAGTTGTTTGGAAGATTGTGTCGAGTGGATAGGTGGAGAAACTGTGTTTTTGAGGCGTTGAAGGACACCAGGTTCTTCTTGCCCCAATCGGAAATAATAGTAAGGTCTGAGGCTAAGCGTTCTGCAGCCTCCAGCCTTGAGTCGTTAAGTTCCTGAAGGGTGGGTCTTCTATTAAAAGAAGTTGAATAATGCAGAGTGGAATCATCGGCGTAGGAATGGATAGGACAGTTCGTTTTGGAAAGAAGATCATCAATGAACAACAGAAAAAGAGTGGGAGATAGGACAGAACCCTGTGGGACACCACTGTTAATAGATTTAGGGAAGAACAGTGACCGTCTACCACGGCAGAAATAGAACAGTCAGAAAGGAAACTGGAGATAAAGGTACAGAGAAGGATAGAAACCGTAGGAGGGTAGTTTAGAAAGCAAAGATTTGTGCCAGACCCTATCAAAAGCTTTTGATATGTCCAGCGCAATAGCAAAAGTTTCACCGAGAGGATGACCACGAGTCAGTTAAGAAGGCTAGGAGATCACCAGTAGAACGCCCTTGCGGAACCCATACTGGCGATCAGATAGAAGGTCAGAAGTGGAAAGGTGCTTTTGAATCTTCCGGTTAAGGATTGATTCAAAAGCTTTAGATGAACAAGAAAGTAAAGCAATAGGACGGTAGTTTGAGGGATTGGAGCAGTCACCCTTCTTAGGTACAGGCTGTATGAAGGCATACTTCCAGCAAGAAGGAAAGGTAGATGTTGACAGGCAGAGGCGAAAGAGTTTGACCAGGCAGGGTGACAGCACGGAGGCACAGTTTTTAAGGACAATAGGAGGCACTCCATCAGGTCCATAAGCCTACTGAGGATAGAGGCCAGAGAGGGCATAGAAAACATCAGTTTGAAGAATCTTTATAACAGGAATAAAGGAGTCAGAGGTGGGATGAGTAGGAGGAATATGCCCAGAATCGTCCAGAGTGGAGTTTTTAGAAAAAGTTTGAGAGAAGAGTTCAGCCTTAGAGATAGATGAGACGGCAGTGTTGCCGTCAGGACTAAGGAGTGGAGGGAAAGATGAAGAAGTGAAGTTGGAGTAGATGTTTTTGGCTAGATGCCAGAAGTCACGGGAAGAGTTAGAGAAAGCAAGGTTTTGACATTTTCTATTAATGAAAGAATTTTTGGTTAGTCGGAGAATAGATTTGGCACGATTTCGGGCAGAAATGTAAAGTTCATAATTAGCATTAGTTTGAAGGCTCTGGTATCTTTTGTGAGCTACCTCTCTATCATTGACAGCACGAGAACAAGCGTGATTAAACCAAGGCTTTTTAGCGTGAGGAGTAGAGAAAGAACGAGGAATGTATGCCTCCATTCCAGAGACAATCACCTCTGTGATGCGATTAGCACACAGAGAGGGGTCTCTATCCTGGAAGCAATAATCATTCCACGGGAAATCGGAAAAGTACATCCTCAGGTCGTCCCACCGAGCTGAAGCAAAATGCCAGAAGCATCGCCTCTTCGGTGGGTCCAGAGGGTGTACAGGAGCGATAGGACAGGATGCAGAAATAAGATTGTGATCGGAGGAGCCCAACGGAGAGAACAGTTTGACAGAATAAGCAGAAGGGTTTGAGGTAAGGAAGAGGTCTAGAATGTTGGGCCGATCTCCAAGACAGTCAGGAATACGTGTAGGGTGCTGGACCAACTGCTCTAGGTCGTTGAGGATAGCAAAGTTGTAGGCTTGTTCACCAGGATGGTCAGTGAAAGAGGATGAAAGCCAAAGCTGGTGGTGAACATTGAAATCTCCTAGGATGGAGATTTCAGCGAAGGGAGAGTGGGTCAAGATGTGCTCCACTTTAGAATTCAGATAGTCAAAGAATTTTACATAGTTGGTAGAGTTAGGTGAGAGATAAACAGCACAGATGTATTTAGTAATAGAATGACAGTGAAGTCTTAACCAGATGGTGGAAAATTCAGAAGAGTCAAGGTCGTGGGTACGAGAGCAAGTGATGTCGTTGCGCACGTATGCAAAACATACAGATTTGGATTGAAATTTAGGAAAGAGATAGTAGGAGGAACAGAGTAGAGATTGCTGTCAGTAGCCTCAGAAACCTGTGTTTCAGTAAGGAAGAGAAGGTGAGGTTTAGAGGAGGAGATGATGTTCCACAGAATGAAAATTAGAGCGAAGACCGCGAATGTTGCAGAAATTGAGAAGAAAGAGGTTCGAGGAGTTATCAAGACACCTCTCAGGTCGGCAGCCAGAAGGGAGTCCTCCTGGGGAATTTGTGGTCCCCAGGCAGGGACTCGAGGCTTGGTGTATGTGCGCCATTTTGAAATTTTAATTTTGGGAAAAGGTGTAGATGTTGTGAGAATGTAGTGTGGTGTGGATAAAGAGAGGATCTGTCTTTAGAGAGCATGCTGAACTACTCTCCGGTGTTGGTGAGACAATAGGGAAACGGTTAGTGAGGACATGGGAAGGGTCTTTGGAGGCTTCAGCTCCTTCTCACCTCCACTATATACCTCACCGGGAGTGGCGTGCGCCCGTTCGGTAGGTGTATTCCTACCTACTCCAGACATATATATATAGATATATATACATATATATATACATATATATATATATATATATATATATATATATATATATATATATATTTACAGCAGAGGAGACAGTGCAAGGGCATAAAAAGAAAAAGAAAATAATGAAAAAAAGCCCGCTACTTACTGCTCCTAAATAGAGTAGTGTTGTTGTTTATTTATTTATTTAGTTAGTTAGTTATTCTTTTTAATGATTTTTTTTTCTTTCACATTGGTGTTAATTAATATGGACTTTATTTTTTGTATCATCCAAATGTACTCATGAATTCTGAAGCATTATTTTTATCTATTTTTTTTTCTCGGCCATCTAGAACATCCTCCTCCTCTAAAGGCGGCTTTACACCTGCCAATTCCTAGTCGGCAATACGGGCGCGGCTGCATTTTTGGTCTGGGTCTGGGTCTGGGTCTGGGTCTGGGAGCCCTTCTCGCGGCAAGGTTTCTGCAGCTGAGCGCATCCGTCTTGTATTGCCGACTGGCGGCTGAGTACAACATGTCGGCGCCAATAAAACAAGAAATGACAGATACAGACAACAAGATTTGGAGCCGGGAGGCCGAGGTGGCATTACTAGAAGAAGTGAGGCAGCATAGGTACTTGTGGGAGCCACAAGATAAGCTGTACGAGAAGCTGAGTCTACGTAAAACAACTTTTGAGAGAGTGGCAGCAACATCCGAGAAATGTTTGTCTCTTTGCGAGATATCGAAGGAGGTAATTAAGGAACGACTATTTCCGTGTATTATATAATCACACTATGTAATGCCTGGGATGGCATGTTCCTCCCTTCTCCTTTGTTGTTAAATGCAACAATAAGCATTCAATCAATCAATCGATACTACTCATGATAAAACTCATTTACTTAAAGCATTTCTACAATATTAGGCTAATGGACCAAACTCATTGTGGTTTTAAGATATGGTAGTAGCCTTTTGGGGTGTCTGGGATGAATTCATGCCCTTGCATTTACTAGCAGTTTACGTCTTGATGGCGGCTCCTCCCACGTGTGAACGTACTTGTTCCCGAGAGCACACAGCCGGTCTAGCTGCTAGATCGTGGCAGCTGTATTGCCGGCCAGGAATTGCCAGGTGCAAAGCCGCCTTAACACACATAACAGCACACAACAGTTAACTTTACACTCTAAGGTCAGTATTATAAGACACTTTTGGTTCTCACACCAGCTATTTCTAAAGGTTAAAGAGGGGCTCAATTGGGTTCTAATGAGTGTTTCTTAGGTTCATGGCACAGAGGAAGGGTCAAACTACCAGCAGGGCCATGAAACTACTCCTGGAAATGCCCAGAACTCCTACGAAAGCCTTGTCAAATGAGCGTTTCTTAGGTTCATGGTACAGAGGAAGGGTCAAACTACCAGCAGGGCCATGAAACTACTCCTGGAAATGCCCAGAACTCCTACGAAAGCCTTGTCAAATGAGTGTTTCTTAGGTTCATGGTACAGAGGAAGGGTCAATCTACCAGCAGGGCCATAAAACTACTCATGGAAATGCCCAGAACTCCTACGAAAACCTTGTCAAATGAGTGTTTCTTAGGTTCATGGTACAGAGGAAGGGTCAAACTACCACCAGGGCCATGAAACTACTCCTGGAAATGCCCAGAACTCCTACGAAAGCCTTGTCAAATGAGTGTTTCTTAGGTTCATGGTACAGAGGAAGGGTCAAACTACCAGCAGGGCCATAAAACTACTCCTGGAAATGCCCAGAACTCCTACGAAAGCCTTGTCAAAAGAGTGCTTCTTAGGTTCATGGTACAGAGGAAGGGTCAAACTACCACCAGGGCCATAAAACTACTCCTGGAAATGCCCAGAACTCCTACGAAAGCCTTGTCAAATGAGTGTTTCTTAGGTTCATGGTACAGAGGAAGGGTCAAACTACCAGCAGGGCCATTAAACTACTCCTGGAAATGCCCAGAACTCCTACGAAAGCCTTGTCAAATGAGTGTTTCTTAGGTTCATGGTACAGAGGAAGGGTCAAACTACCAGCAGGGCCATAAAACTACTCCTGGAAATGCCCAGAACTCCTACGAAAGCCTTGTCAAATGAGTGTTTCTTAGGTTCATGGTACAGAGGAAGGGTCAAACTACCAGCAGGGCCATTAAACTACTCCTGGAAATGCCCAAAACTCCTGCAGCAAACCAAGAGGTGAATTACATCATCCAGTGTTACCAGACTAAGGCAGGTATCCAGTCACTTACCGAAATGTACTGTATGGTGAGGATGGTTGTGTTGTGGAGTTGGGGCCCGATGAGCGGGTTCATTTGGTGCATATACGCCAGCATCCAACTGAGGGGCAGAGACAGGGGTGAGCAGGAAGCAGGGAAGGGGTCAAGGAGGGCAGGTTTTGGGGCTGTCGATATAATGGTGTGATAGAGAGTAAAGGTGAAAAGGGCAAGGAGGGCAGGTTTTGGGGCTGTCGATGAATGGTGTGATTGAAAGTGAAGGTGTTTTGTTATTTTTTCATTACAATCACCGACATCAGGGAGGAGAGAGTACGCAAGAAGGAAAAGAAGAAGAGCGAAATGGGGAAAGTTGTAAAGTTTGGTTTAGTCGGCACAACCTCCAGGCAGCTGACAGATTCAAAGACAAATGTAGAGAAGGAAATCTGAGTTTTATAAATTATTGAAACCAGAGCAGTTTCCAATTTGAAGCAACTTGTTCGTAGTTTTGTGTCCATTGCTGGCTGGTACAACACAGAAAGTTAGAAAGTTTTGTTTAGTGGGCGCAACATCTGTGGTCAAATGTCGGAGAGAGACAGAAGGGGAAGGAATTATAGGAGAAGGGAACAGACCCGAAGAGACAGGACACAACCCCCAATTAATACCTGGTACCATTCACTGCTGGGTGGACAGGGGCGTAGGGTATCGGAAAAGCCGGCCAAATTTTTCTACTCCGCCCGGGAATCGAACTTGGGCTCTGTCGGTTGTGAGCCGAGTGTGCTAACCACTGCACCACGAAGCCCCCCTGGTATAACATAGCTGTGTGAACAAACACTTATCACAGTGAAGAGAAATGAAGGGAGGTCTAGAGAGACTCAGGCCATGCATACTAACACTAGGTCAATACAACTTGGTAAGTACAGCCAGGTAAACACAGCCACACACACACACACTCAGACACAGACACACAGACTCAATAGCATGGGGCTCACAACCCTGGAGAGAAGAAGAGAAAGAGGAGACCTGATAGCGGTGTACAGGGTGACGAGCGGGGTGGAGAATCTGGACAGAGAGGACCTGCGTGTGAGGAGCGAGAGAGAAACGAGAGGACATGGAAATAAGTTGAGGGCGACCACGTGTAGGTGAGATGTGAAAAAGTTTAGCTTCCCAAACAGAAGCATTGAGCTGTGGAATGGACTGGAGGAGGAGGTGGTTTGTGCAAGAAACATTCATGATTTTAAGGAAAAGTTGGATAAGAGAGGATATGGAGACGGGACAGCACCAGCGTAGCTCTTTTCCCGTATGTCACAACTAGGTAAATAACACTAGGTAAGTATACACACACACACATAATTATGCAAGATAACAAACAGCCAGAGAGTCATGTAAACCGGATATTTGGTGATACGTATAACATGGTGAGAAATATAGGACTAGCATTTCATTAGATGGATAAGGATATGATGAAAAAATTAATTACCACTATGATCAGACCAAAGGTGGAATATACAGAGGCAGTGTGGTCTCCCCATAAGAAGAAACACATAAAGAAGCTAGAAAGAATACAAAGGATGGCAACAAAAATGGTTCCAGAGCTAGTGGGATTAACATACGAGGAGAGACTAAAGGAAATGGACTTACCAACACTAGAACAAAGAAGAGAAAGGGGAGACCTAATACAAATCTACAAATTACTGAGCAAAATGGAAGAAGTAGACAACGAGGAGTTACTACTAAAAGAAGAAATTACGACCAGGAACACAAAAGGACATAGTAAAAAATTGAGGAAGGGAAGATGCTAGAGAGACATAAAGAAATATCACTTCCCGCAAAGAAATATTGAGGTTTGGAACAGACTAAGTGAGGATGTAGTATCGGTGAGGAGTGTGCAAAGCTTTAAGGAAAAGGTGGATAAATGTAGATACGGAGACGGGACCACACCAGCGTAAACCCCAGGCCTATAAAACTACAACTAGGTAAATACACACACACACACACACACACACTTACAATAGCCAGCAGGAGATGGCCGTTATCACCAAGACCACCTGGATCACCCTGGAACAAAACAGAACGGTCAACAAACATTGAACAACAATAATAATAATAATAATAATAATAATAATAATAATAATAATAATAATAATAATAATAATAATAATAGTCCTTGGTTTAACGAGTGTTGATTTATGGGTAAAAAAGATCACAAAACATGCCTTGACTTGGCGGTGACTTGGTATATGAGGAGCCTGTTAGTACGTTTTTTTTTTTTTTTTTTTTTTAATTTGTCGCCACCTCAAGGGTGGCAAAACACTTGAAACACTTTACTATGCCTACAAAATATGGTTTTTAATAAGGATAAATGAATTTATTAATTTGTAAGCAGCCCATTTAAAGCAGATCTTGCTTTTTGGGCAGCATGTTTGTAAAAAAAAATCATTACATAATACATATTCACCCCTCATAGAACATAATAATCCACTTATATACATTAGCTATTAGATTAGATTATCAATACTGACCAAGAATATACTGTTTATACTGTTTCTTAAATGTATGCAATGTTGGTAATAGTTGAATGTGATTTGGCACAGAATTCCAAATTTTAGGACCAGAATAAGCTAGAAAGTGTTGGAAGACACAGGCTATATGGAGGCCGCTGGGGTCAAGAGCTTACGTCCCTCTGAGGGGGTACCACAGACCCTTGGCGGTGGACGGCTCATGAAGGGGAGGGGAGGACGCCGATTGACTGACTATCTGGTGACGTCAGCCTAACCGACTAAGTCAGTCTTTCAACGAGGACTGGCGTGGTTTTTTGTACAAGTCGAAGACGTGAGCTTGTGTTCCCTTTGCTCGCTGCAAGACGAGAGTGCTCAAAGAGGAGAACAATGGGAATAGTCTCAGTCAGGGCTGCCACCTTGAGCTCAGAAAAATGAGGAACACAACATCCAAGTCTCAAATGCAGAACGAATCCATGTTTTAAGGCACGCGTGGCAACCCTAAAATTTCTATAGCCTGCCATGACTGACAGCCGCTGCTGGTGAAGGCAGGAGGAGAGGGGGAGGGACGTTATGAAGTGTATTTTACACGTATTTCAGGACGACACTTGAAAGTTGGAAAGTTTGGTTTATTTGGCGCAACATCCGTGGTCACATGCCAGAGACAGAAGGGGAAGGAATTATAGGAGAAGGAAACAGATCCAAGGAGACGGGACACAACCCCGGATTAATACCTGGTACCCATTCACTGCTGGGTGGACAGGGGCATAGGGTATCGGAAAAGCCGCCCAAATTTTTCCACTCCGCCCGGGAATCGAACCCGGGCTCTCTCGGTTGTGAGCCGAGTGTGCTAACCACTGCACCATGAAGCCCCCCGATGACACATGACATAATTTTATGGACTGGTTTTGTGGTTCCCCCCAAAATGCACTCACTAGTTTTAAAATAGTGAATTTTATCTGCTTAACCATTCAGACAGCCAAATATGGAACAAATGGCATTCTGTATTTTAAGGAAAGGGTGGCAAGTTGGCAACCCTAGTCTCAGTCCGCGCTGTAAACTCGTAAAGATAATATCCGTGCACTCGTGTCCGATTGCATTTGTGCTTTGGCGTGCGATCTTAATGTTTTCAGCCCTACAGTGTGCGGTCTTTGTGCTTTGACCCAGTAGCAGCGACGGGCCAAATTTGTGGCTTTACCGTGTAGCAGCGACGGGCCAAATTTGTGCCATGATATAAACCCCCCAAAAATAGATGATGCATAAACTGATCACAAATGCATTGATATATATTATGAAATGGTTTGTGTGAGTGATGATTTTTTCTCATTTTTCTCACTTAGAGGGACCATTAAGAAACATGATCCCCGCTGCTACCAGGTTAACAATGTCCCCCAGAAAGATGGTTAAAAGGGATGGTGCTGCAAAGGAGAAAACAGGAACGGCGGATACTATGCTCACAACAGGAATGGGGGGGCAAGCCTCAGTGGCGTTCCTTTCAGTCTGCATTGTACACTCGCAAAGGTAGCACCCCACGCCGGTAGGCTTGTTTGGAGGGGTCTGATGGTATGGCCCAGCCTGCTGTGACGCAGGCAAGTGTTTATAGTGGCGCCATCATGCACTGGCTCATGCTGCCCCCCGGAGCTCATTTTAATCCTAGAATCTAGAGTCCGGGTTGATAGGTGGTCTTCTGGACAGCATGTGGGTAGTTTTAAGCTACTCGGCAGTCTAGTGTGTGATCTTTGTGTTTTCAGCAGTATATTATTACTATATTATTTATATATTATACTATATCATTTATATTCATATTATCATACTATATCATTTATATTATTTATCATTGCTGTTTGTAAGTAAAATTACATTTATTATGTATTGAATAACAAGTAATATGATTTTATGTTAATATTTTTTGGGATATGGGACGCATCAATTGGATTCACTTTAACCGTGTAGCAGCGACGGGCCAAATTTGTGCCATGATTTTAACCCCCCAAAATAGATGATACATAAATTGATCAGAAATGCTTTGATATATATATTATGAAATGGTTTGTGTGAGGGGTGATTTTTTCTCATTTTTCTCGCTTAGAGGGACCATTAAGAATCATGATCCCTGCTGCTACCACCACCGGGTTAATTTCAATGGGGAAATTCGTTTCGGTTGATGAGTGTTTTTGAAATGCCAGAATTTTCTCTTTACTACACTCCCACACGGCCACCGTGTGTAACGAAACACACGAGAAATTAATCCAGACAAGGAAAGGTTTGCCGGGACCGGGGATCGAACCCACGACCAGCGAGACGGAAGAGCCACTCCTTAACCAGTCGGCCAAAGAGGTGCCCCCCTGGCAGAGTGAGTTATGGGAGGCTCACCCATCAGGCAAGTCAGCACTACATTTTGGTTTGCAAGCAAAATTCCGGAACGAATTGAACTCGTAAACCGAGGTATGACTGTATAAATAATATAGTAATAATATACAGTAATCCCTCGCCATATCGCGGTTCACTTGTCGCGGTCTCGCTGTATCGTGGATTTTAAGACTGTAAATATTTAGTATCGTTTCGCGGATTTTTTGCTATATCGCGGGATTTTGCGGTATAGAGGTATTTTAATATATTTATTATTTAACTTATTTTGCAGTAAAAGAAGCATTTTCTAGCCTAAAAAAAATTGTAAACAATATAAAAAAAAATAGAAAGTATTAATAAGAACATATTAACCCGGTAGCAGTGACGGGCCAAGTTTGTGGCTTTGCTGTGTAGCAGCGACGGGCCAAATTTGTGGCTTTGCTGTGTAGCAGCGACGGGCCAAATTTGTGGCTTTGCTGTGTAGCAGCGACGGGCCAAATTTGTGGCTTTGCTGTGTAGCAGCGACGGGCCAAATTTGTGGCTTTGCTGTGTAGCAGCGACGGGCCAAATCTGTGAAAGCAGCTAATGTAGCAAGCAGCGATGGGCCAAATTTGTCCCATGATTTTAACCCCCAAAATAGATGATGCATAAACTGATCACAAATACTTTGATATATATTATGAAATGGTTTGTGTGAGGGGTGATTTTTTCTCACTTTCCTTGCTTAGAGGGACCATTAAGAATCATGATCCCCGCTGCTACTGGGTTAAAATAATACTAAATTGAAATAAAATACGTAGCGCACAGCAGATGCATAGACAAAGATTCGCATGTATGTAAAACGCAGCTACGGCCGCTTCCGCTTGAGCTAGTTTGCCCACGTGTGATTGTACACGGCACACTAATGGCTGATGGATGGGAGGCGACCAACCAGAGCACTGAGTTCTGTATCCTGGGTGCTGATTGGCTCAGCAACCGTAGCATTTGTTGGTTCGTCAGTGGTTAGCTCGGAGACAAATGGAGAGTGTGTTACAGCTTGCTACCGTTAAATGCTTGAGAAATTGGCAGTGAGGACCCAAACATGATGAGGCAATGACTGCACTTGAACAAGACTAACTTGCTCAAAATAAGTATTCCACGCTTATCTAGTTTCGTGGAACTCTTTGCGGTGCTGGAATAAACACATGGAGAGCTACTGAACCGAACAACTGATACGCTCTTCTTCTTCTTGTGACCACAACTTACCGACCACACGAGTAACTGATATGTTGGTGACGAGTTTCTGACTAGAATTTTGATGAGTTTCTAGTGAAATGTAGCCGACTTTGACTCTCGAGAAACTAGTGGTTGGGTGACCTTGTTCACACGGGCTGAGGTGAGATTCACAGAGATATGCGTGATTATATAAGTAATATATATAAAATATAATATATAAATTATATAAATAATAAAATAAATATAAGGTCGCTACTTCGCGGATTTTCGCCTATCGCGGGGGGTTCTGGAACCTAGCCCCCGCGATAAACGAGGGATTACTGTAGTGCTGAAAACACAAAGATCACATACTTGAGCACATACTTAAACAGGCATGAGCACGCGTGTGCTATATATCTCTGCAAGTGTACAATATGGAAACGTTTGGAAAGTTTGGTTTAGTCGGCACAACATCTGTGGTCATATGCCGGAGAGAGACAAAAGGGGAAGGAATTATATAAGGGAACAGATCCCAGGAGACGGGACACAATCCCCAAATTTTTCCACTCCGCCCAGGAATCAAACCCGAGCTCTCTCGGTTGTGAGCCGAGTGTGCTAACCACTGCACCACGAAGCCCCCACCGTCACCTAAACTCATCTAGCAAATGTATAATGATAAACTGAGGAAACGTAAATGAGCCCATCTATCCTGCAGACTTATTGGTGAGTCTGGGGAGGCAGCGGGTGTAAGACAAGATAAATACTGCTAAAAAGGCCGAACACCCATACATAGTAATATAACAATAATAATAATGTGATGATAGTCATAGTGGTGGTGATGATAATGGTAATAATGATTGTGGTAATGACAATGGAAATGATGAAAGTGATGATAATAGTGGTGATACTGATGGTGGTGATGGTGGTGGTAATGATGATAATGGTAGTGATGATGGTGATGATGAAAGTGATGATAATGGTGATAATAATGGTGGTGATGATGATAATGGTGATGATAATGGTGGTGATGATGATAATGGTGATGATGACTGTGGTGGTGGTGGTGGTGATGATAATGGTAATGATGACTGTGGTGGTGGTGATGGTGATGATGGTGGTGAGTCCAGTCATCACTCACCCCTTATTCGGACCCTTGGCCACGATGAAGGGCATCACCGCACCCACCACCGCGAGCCAGTCATCACCGCTATGGGCACAACGTCGGCACCATGATGACCTCTGACCTGACCCTCTAGACGGACTCACGGGGGGGGGCAAAATAGCAGCAGTGTGTCTTGGACTTGTAATTTACTTGTTTGTGACAGGTCCTTTTTTTATTTTTCCTGTTCTTCTTCTTTTGCTCTTCTTGTTTTTTCTTCTTCTTCCTCTTCCTCTTTTTCTTAATTTCTTCTACTTCCTCTTCGCCGAGCCTTGCCCCTACACCGCCCCTACACACTGGGCTCTACTGGCACTCCGCAATTATTTGGTGCGTGTAGCCTCCGACGGTCCTCTAGTGGCTCTGTGTGGCTCTCGTGGCACTCACTGGTCCTCTGGTGGCTCTGTGTGGCTCTCGTGGCACTCACTGGTCCTCTGGTGGCTCTGTGTGGCTCTCGTGGCACTCACTGGTCCTCTGGTGGCTCTGTGTGGCTCTCGTGGCACTCACTGGTCCTCTGGTGGCTCTGTGTGGCTCTCGTGGCACTCTCTGGTCCCTCGGTGCTGTGTGGTGGGAGCAGTTAGTGGTATGAAGCAGCAGGGCAGGCAGCTCCCCGTTGGTAAAGTCACGTGCCTCCTGCCTCGATCAGCTGACTGATAGTGGTGTTGCCAATGGGACCCAGATTGTCGTACTCAGCCTCTTATATTTACCGATTTCCGACCCCAAAACTGCCTCCTCGACCCCAATAACTGCCTTCATATATAGTTAGCGTTAAAATGGTTTATTATTGGTGTTTTCTGGCAATAACTATGGCTCAGAAACCGGTAAATATGAGGCTCTGAGTACGATAATCTGGCAACGGTGGCGGTGCCAATGAGTCGGGCGCTAGATTGAAGGATGAAATGCGCTAGAAATGCACTATATAGGAAAGTTTAAAAATAATAAAAATAATAAAAATAATAATAATAATAATAAAGTCATTCGATAACTCAGGTCACACACACACACACACACACACACACACACACACACACACACACACACACACACACACACACACACACACACACACACACACGTGCTTGCTTGCAGATGATGATGATGATGATGATGATGATGATGATGATGAAGACGATGATCAAGGAGATGGCTGTTGAGTCCTATGCGGGAGCCACACCTTTACCACGTCACCTGTGGCAGGGATGTTGTGCCATAGGTGCGGCTCCTAGGCTGCGGTGGTGTCGTTGGATACGTTGCTCTGGGTTGGTATTTCCGCCTCCTACACCAACTATTTTCAAAGGCCAAAAAGGAGATCATTCTGGTTCTCATGAGAATTTTTTAGGTTCATGGTACAGAGGAAGAGTCGAACTACTGCCAGGGTCATTAAACTACCCCTGAAAATGCCCCAAACTCCTTCCGTGTCAAATATGTGTGGTTGGCGCCGAACTGTTTTCAGAATATGGCCCCTGCTGCTCTTTTTCTTGAGTACTTTTGTTGGTTTCTGGTGCGTGGATCCTTTTACACGTGCAGCCCTCCGATCGGTATTCTCAGACGCTTCCACCTCTCATTATTTCCAACGGCTAAAATGGAGTTTAATCGGGTTTTCTTGGGTGTTTTTTCACGTTTAGAGGAGGGGTCAAACTGTCATGCCCCGAGAGCTTACTTTACTTTTTTTCCTCTATTTTCCTACACGACCTCTGCGCCTATTGAAACACACGAGAAATTAATCAAGACCAGAAGAGGGTATTCGCCCGCTGCCTGGGATTGAACCCGCGAGCAGCGTGACGGGTATAGTGAGTTATGGGAGGCTCGTTCATCAGGCATAGTCGCCGCACTAGACGCCATCACATAATTCACAGTTAATACCTTAATTATTTAAGATGATCGATTGTTCTGGTTTTCCCGCATTACAAAACTACCACCAGGGTTATAAATGTACCTCTGGAAATGCCCAATACCCCTTCAAAAACCCTGCCAAATGCGAGTGTATAAGCAGCGAAGCGTTTGAGAATATGGTCCCTGGCAGGCTTGCCTGTCCGTCGCCAGTGTCTCTAGGTCTTTGGGTTGGATGTTGCACCTCTTTAGAAGGGTTTTGCATTGATCTTTATAACGCTTCTATATGGACCTCCTGCAGTTCTACCTCCTTCACTAAGTTGGCCATGTAGCATTTGCCTTGGTAGTCGATGTTGAGGCATTCTGATGGTGTGACCCAGGGTCATGAGAGAGAGAGAGAGAGAGAGAGAGGTAAAAGTGACTGGCTAGTAGTTAAAGGTTAAGAAGCAATGAAGTAGAAAGTTTACATAATTAATAAACTTAATCTGTGGAAATGAAGAAAACAAAGAAATACAACGACTAAGTTATAATAGTGAATTTAAAGTATCTATGTTTTATTAGGAAGTTAGTTTATCTCAAGCACTATGAAAGAGCTTTTTACTTATTGTTATTGCACTTATAGTAGAGCGACAGTGTTTTAAGCCATAATACAGCAAGCTGCTCTTTGGAAAGTATGCCGTTTTATCTACTTCCCCATATCTGAGCAGCTGACAATGTCTGAGCTCCACTCCCAATCCTAGCCACATTACTGGGCAGTGCCCTGGTGGCAGAAGTGGCAAATCTTAATGACTGATAAGTTTGCTAAGCTCTGCTGCTCAGTAAATGGCCTCACCTCTATGAAAATACTGAAATGACATCACGACATTCTTATTCCCGCCATATTGGATCCACTTAAGATTGTCGTATCTGCGAGGCGTTAGTGAATCTGGGCCCTGGGACAATAGGCGCAGGATGATAAAATGTTTAGACTTGCGTTGAGCCCATCCCTGCCTTCCCTTCCCATCCCTGCGCCGTCCATCCTGCCCCCACCTCGCCAGCCTCCGTGAAATTACATAGAATTACACAGAAAATCAGACCACACAGACCCCATGGTCCAGATTTGGTGGTCTGTCCTTAAACCTAAGTGATTTTACATTAATCAGAAGGTTCCAAAACGTTGCATTTCTACTCTAGTTGATATTAAGTTGAAGGAAGTGACGGTCGAGCTTATTTTTGAAGGAGTCAATCGTGTTACACTGGACCACTGATGGTGGAAGCTTATTCCATTCTCGCACTACAACGTTGGTGAAGAAAAATTTGGTGCAGTCTGAATTTACTTGTCTACATCTGAGTTTTACGCCATTGTTCCTCGTGCGCAAAGTGTCATCGATCATAAACAATGTTGATCTGTCTACATTCGTGAAACCATTAAGTATTTTAAAACATTCGATCAGTTTTCCTCGGAGGCGACGTTTCTCAAGATAGAACATGTTAAGGGTAGAAAGCCTTTCTTCGTAGGATTTGTTGCGCAAGGAAGGGATCATTTTCGTTGCCCGACGCTGAACACCTTCTAATTTAGCAATATACTTTGCATGGTGGGGAGACCAAAACTGTACCGCATATTCTAAGTGGGGTCTGACTAACTATTGTAGAGCGGGAGTATTACATCTTTATTCTTGAATAAAAAGTTTCTTTTAATGAAGCCCAACATTCTGTTCGCTTTATTTGCTGCATCGATGCATTGCTGTGAGAATTTGAGGTTTGACGCGATTTTGATCCCCAAGTCCTTGACGCATTGAACACTTTTGAGTTTAACGCCGCGCATTTCGTAATCGAACTTCTTATTCCTCGTTCCAACTTGAAGGTCCTGGCACTTATCTACGTTAAAGGGCATCTCCCATCTATCCGACCAAGCTGAAATTTTGTGGAAATCCTCTTGGAGGCTTTGCCTGTCTTCGTCAGTGAGAACCGAGTTGCCAATCTTTGTGTCGTCTGCAAATTTACTAATGCGGTTATTGAGTCCAACATCCACGTCGTTGATGTAAATAATGAAGAGCACTGGGCCAAGAACCGAGCCATGAGGGACGCCACTAGTGACAGGCGCCCACTCTGAGTTAAATCCGTCAATCACTACTCTTTGTTGTCTGTTGCTCAACCAATTCGCGATCCATTGGCTTACTTGACCATCAATACCTATTTGCTTTAATTTGTAAAGTAATTTATGATGCGGGACATTATCAAACGCTTTCTGGAAATCAAGATAGACTACGTCCAGTGATTTGGTTACGTCATAAACAGTGAAGAGGTCGTTATAAAAGGTTAATAGGTTTGATAGGCAGGATCTTTTGTTTCGGAAGCCATGTTGTGAGTCCCCAATTAATGAGTGGCTTTCAAGGTAACTCACAATTTTGTCTCTAATTATGCCCTCAAGTAGCTTACCTACAATCGAAGTTAGACTGATGGGCCTGTAATTACCTGGTACTTTTTTTGTCTCCTTTCTTAAAAATCGGTGTCACGTTAGCCTTTTTCCAATCTGAGGGGACGATGCCTTGTCGCAAGAACATATTGAATACGGTTGTGAGGGAGGAGAGTATTTCGGTCTTTGTTTCTTTCAGCAGAGTTGGATATACTTTGTCAGGTCCAGGACTTTTATTTGTTTTAAGTGATTTGAGGGCTTTAAGGACTTCATCGGGTTTTATTTCAAAGTTAGGCAATGCATGCTCGGGATTTACATTAGTACTGGTGTTGGTGGTAGTGGTGGGAGGACTGTTAGTATTAAACACCGAGGAAAAGTAATTGTTTAATAGGTTTGCAACGTGTTGGCTGTCAGTCACTAGTGCACCGTCGCTGTTTGTTAAGGGTCCAATTCCACTTCTGATTGCCTTTCTGTTGTTTATGTAACTGAAGAAGGATTTCGGATTATTTTTACAGTTGGCTGCAATATTTTCTTCATATCTACACTTTGTCTGACGCACTAATCTGTTTATTCGTCGCCTGGTATCATTGTAGAGTCTAATGTTTCCGGGCGTGCTTTGTTCTTTCTTTAACCTGTAAAACAATTTTCTCTCCTTGACTGAGTGTTTAATTTCGCTATTAAACCAAGGTGGGCTTTTATTAGTGTTAATTCGATTCTCGCACAATGGGACAAATGTGTCCTGCTGAGTGAGTAAGTGATTTTTAAAGCTTAGCCAGGCGTCCGCTACATTGCCGTCATATGATAGTTGCATATCTATTAGTTTTCGTCGGATTTCTACGAAGTTGGCTCTTTTGAAATTGGGCACCTTTACTTTATTTTCAGTCACTGATGTTTGAGCTCTAATGTCAACGCGCACTAGTTTATGATCGCAGGAACCGAGGTGTTCTCCTACCGTGACATTACTGACTAGGTTATCTTGGGTCGCTATAACAAGGTCAAGTAAGTTATTTTGACGAGTTGGTTCAGAAACCATTTGGCTTAGATAATTTTCCTCTAAAAATTCGATCATTCTATGTGACTCACCTTCTGTACCCGACAGTGTCGCCCAGTCGATATGGGGGAGGTTAAAGTCTCCTAATATCAGTGAGTCGCTGTTATTAAGTGACTGCCTTATGACGCTGTACATTTCAAGATCGGCATCGAGTGATTGCCCCGGAGGCCTGTAAGTGACAGATATATTTAAATTGACTTTTGCAATGTTTACTCGCACGCACAAATGTTCAACGTTACTGTTTCTTGGTGTTTTGTCAGTGGGTTGCAAATAGCTTTTGCCATAAAGGGCGACACCACCACCTCTACGGTTTACACGATCCTTGTTGAAGAATCTGTATCCATCTATGTTGTATTCGGAACTTAAATCAATATTTGTGGTGTCGATAAATGTTTCGGTTATAGCAATTACGTCAAAGTTTTCTGTAAAAGCAAGACATCGCAGTTCATCAAACTTGTTTCTTAGGCTACGTGCATTGGAACTAAGGACTCTTAGGTTATCTTGAGGCTTGGTAATAGAGGTGGTGGTACTGGCGGGTTCAATGTTACGAGTTTGTTGCGGTGTATGGTGTCTATTTACACGGGCGTCTTTAGTCAACGTCAGGCGCCTCAAGAGCAGCAAAATGCGGCGCAGGGAGGGACTCAAAGGTGGAGGAGTTTCTCAGAATTCTCTCTTACGACGAAAGTTTAATGGGAGAGAGTACACGAGGCGAGGCACAGTGACAGTCTCTCTCTCTCTCTCTCTCTCTCTCTCTCTCTCTCTCTCTCTCTCTCTCTCTCTCTCTCTCTCTCTCTCTCTCTCTCTCTCTCTCTCTCTCTCTCTCTCTCTCTCTCTCTCTCTCTCTCTCTCTCTCTCTGTATTCTTTCCTTCTTCCTCTCATGTCCGTTCCTGTCTCATTCTTCCTTTTCTTTCTCTTTCTCCCTCCTTTCTTCTGTTATCTCTCTCTCTCTCTCTCTCTCTCTCTCTCTCTCTCTCTCTCTCTCTCTCTCTCTCTCTCTCTCTCTCTCTCTCTCTCTCTCTCTCTCTCTCTCTCTCTCTCTCTCTCTCTCTGTCGGGTCCTCGATCGCAGCGAGGAAGGGAAGGGAACAGATGAATGCAGGGAAGGAAGGGAAGGGAAGGGAAGGGAACAGATTAATGCAGGGAAGGAAGGGAAGGGAAGGGAAGGGAACAGATGAATGCAGGAAGGAAGGAAGGAAGGGAAGGAACAGATGAATGCAGGGATGGAATGGAAGGGAAGATAAAAATATAAAAACAAACAGATGAATGCAGGGAAGATAGGGAAGGGAAGGGAAGGGAAGGGAAGGGAACAGATGAATGAAGGGAAGGAAGGGAAGGAAGGGAAGGGAAGGGAAGGGAACAGATGAATGCAGGGAAGGGAAGGGAAGGGAAGGGAAGGGAACAGATGAATGCACGGAAGGAAGGAAGAGAGGAAGGGACCAGATGAATGCAGGGAAGGGAAGGGAAGGGAAGGGAACAGATGAATGCAGGGAAGGAAGGGAAGGGAAGGGAAGGGAACAGATGAATGCAGGGAAGGAAGGGAAGGAAGGGAAGGGAAGGGAACAGATGAATGCAGGGAAGGAAGGGAAGGGAAGGGAACAGATGAATGCAGGGAAGGAAGGGAAGGGAAGGGAAGGGAACAGATCAATGCAGGGAAGGAAGGGAAGGGAATGGAAGGTTACAGATGAATGCAGGGAAGGAAGGGAAGGGAAGGTAAGGGAACAGATGAATGCAGGGAAGGAAGGGAAGATAAAAAGATAAAAACAAACAGATGAATGCAGGGAAGGAAGGGAAGGGAAGATAATATGAAAAAAACAAACAAATGAATGCAGGCTAGGAAGTGAATGGAAGGGAAGGACGGGAAGGGAAGGGAAGGGAGCAGATGAATGCAGGAAAGGTAGGGAAGGGAAGATAAAAAGATAAAAACAAACAGATGAATGCAGGGATGGAAGGGAAGGGAAGGGAAGGGAACAGATGAATGCAGGGAAGGAAGGGAAGGGAAGGGAAGGGAAGGGAAGGGAACAGATGAATGCAGGGAAGGAAGGGAAGGGAAGGGAAGGGAAGGGAACAGATGAATGCAGGGAAGGAAGGGAAGGGAAGGGAACAGATGAATGCAGGGAAGGAAGGGAAGGGAAGGGAAGGGAACAGATGAATGCAGGGAAGGAAGGGAAGGGAAGGGAAGGGAACAGATGAATGCAGGGAAGGAAGGGAAGGGAAGGGAAGGGAACAGATGAATGCAGGGAAGGAAGGGAAGGGATGGATGCAGGGAAGGAAGCAAGGAAGGAAGGGAAGGGAAGATAAAAAGATAAAAAAAAATGTTGATGAAAATATTACACGACAAATCAACGTTAATCATTTATAAGACACGACTGCATTGATGAAATTCTTTGTTCAATATTCAACAAGAGAGAAAAATATATATAGATTAACGACGTATTAAGTAACAGAAGCAAAAAGAAATACACACTGCAGATACTCGTTAATTATTTTATGAGAAGACTGCAGCACTGTCGAAAGAGATTTTAAGGTTAATATTTAATGAAACGAGAAAGAAATGTTGATTAATGTAACGGCGACACACACACACACACACACACACACACACACACACACACACACACACACACACACACACACACACATGCACGAACAAAACATTACATCAAAGAGCACCGCTAATCTTCGAAGCCAAAAATTAACTAATCCTAATCACCAGAACGAGGAGGATTAAGAGATTACAAAATGAACGAAGAACAAAAAGAAACACACGTAACAACACTCTTAAAAGAACTGGACACCGGAAGTAAAGGATTCAACACCAAGAGGAGAGGACTGAGCCCCAAACACAAAGGATCGAGCACCAAGAAGAGTCTACCTCGATTGGAGACGAAAAAGAATAAGGGTCCAAAGCCTCGATTCTTATTCTCCTTCGTCCAGAATAATCCTTCAATTTGCCAGGCTGGGATCAGGGGAAGGAGGGAGAAAAGGGGGGGGGAGGAGAGAGAGAGAGCGAGAGAGAGAGAGAGAGAGAGAGTGTGTGTGTGTGTGTATTATTATTATTATTATTATTATTATTATGTGTGTATCATTACTACTACTACTACTATTATTACTAGCACTACTATTAAAAAAAAAAAGTAATGCTGCTGAGCCATGTCAAGCATCATACAACACGGAGTCAGCAGGTAGTCAGCAGCGACTCAGCAAGTATCTATTCAGCAGTAGTCAACAGGGAGTCAGCAGGTATTCAGGAGGAAGTCAGTAGGGAGTAAGGAGGAAGTTAGAAGAGAGTCAGGGTGTAATCAGCAGGGAGTCACTAGGTAGTCAGCAGGAGTCAGCAAAGAGTCAGTAGTCTGCAAATAGTCAGCAAGTCTTCAGAAAGTAGTCAGCAGGTAGTCAGCAAAAAGTCAGCTGGTATTCAGAAGGAAGTCAGCAATAGTCAGCAGGTTGTCAGCAAAAAGTCAGCTGTCATTCAGAAGTCAGCAATAGTCAGCATGCAGTCAGCAGGATATCACCAAGAAATCATCAGGAAGTCAGCAGGTAATCAGCAAGTCAGCAGGTAGTCAGCAAAATGTCAGCAGATAGTTAGCAAAAAGTTAGCAGTAGTCAGAAGTCAGCAGGAAATCATCAAGAAATCAGCAGGTAATTACTGTCAGCAGGTAGTCAGCAAAATGTCAGCAAAAAGTCAGCAGTAGTCAACAGTAGTCAGCAGGTAGTTAGTAGTTATCAGCAGTAGTCAGTGAAAAATAAAAGGTCAACAGATCATCATCAGAAGGTCAGCAGGTCGTCAGCAAAAACTAAGCAGTAATCAGCAGTAAGTCAGAGGTGAGTGAGTGACCAAAAGTCAGTCAGCAGGCACAGCAATCTCCTCCTCCCTCTTGCAGCAGCAGTCACTGGCAATCTACTTTTCAGGTTAAACAGGAAAACCAAACAAAAACCAAACATTAATCTATCCCAGCCTTGTGTCTCCTCAAGTGTCGCCTCGCGCTGGGAAGCTCAGAGAGATTCCTTTCCGCGTGAGGACGAATTATTTTCCTTCCCTTTCTTCTTTGTAGTCCTAATCAACGACGCCCAAAAACCACAGCACACAATAAGGGCAAGGAACCTCCTCACCTTCCTTCCTTATGTTAATACCATAGTCTCAGAGAGATTCCTTTCCGCGCGAGGACGAATTATTTTCCTTCTCTTTCTTCTTTGTAGTCCTAATCAACGACGCCCATAAACTACAGCACACAATAAGGGCAAAGAACCTCCTCACCTTCCTTCCTTACGTTAATACCATAGTCTTAGAGAGATTCCTTTCCGCGCGAGGACGAATTATTTTCCTTCCCTTTCTTCTTTGTAGTCCTAATCAACGACGCCCAAAAACCACAGCACACAATAAGGGCAAGGAACCTCCTCACCTTCCTTCCTTACGTTAATACCATGGTCTCAAATACTTCAGGGCTCTCACACACTCACACTCGATAAGGTTTTTGTGCTAGTATTCCCATGTGTAGTTTTGTGAGCGCAGTGACGGTTCGACAAGCCTTCTGCACCATGACTGTGAAGGGGAACTCGGTTAGTCTCCCTTGTGGTCTTGAGGAATTGTCGCTGTAAGACTGGTGTTATAAGACACTTTTGCTACTCATATCAACTATTTCTGAAGGTTAAAGAAGTGATCAGTCGGGTTCTAATGAGTGTTTCTTTAAGCTCATGCTACTGAGGAGGGGTCAAACTACCACCTGTAGCTACTCCTGGAAATTCCCTCAACTCATACGAAAGCCTTGTCAAATATGTGAACTTGAGCGACCCTCAGACCCGTAAGCGTCCGAGAGAGGCTTACACACCCACATATGATAAGGCTTTCGTAGAGGTCGTGTTAGTGTTTCCTGGGGTAGTTTTATGAGCCTGGTGATGGTCTGACGAGGCTTCTGCACATGAAGAAAAACTCATGGGAATCGGACTAATCTTCTGGCGGCCTTTGAGAACTGGTGTTGTGAGAGTGTGTTTGTGGTAGACAGATAGAGTAACGGAATGGTAAACAGAAGAAGGAATGGCAGAGGAATGAAGGAATGAGAGGAGGAAGAAGGAATGGTGGAGGAATGAAGGAATGAGAGGAGGAAGAAGGAATGGCAGAGGAATGAAGGAATGAGAGGAGGAAGAAGGAATGGCAGAGGAATGAAGGAATGAGAGGAGGAAGAAGGAATGGCAGAGGAATGAAGGAATGAGAGGAGGAAGAAGGAATGGCAGAGGAATGAGGGAATGAGAGGAGGAAGAAGGAATGGCAGAGGAATGAAGGAACGAGAGGAGGAAGAAGGAATGGCAGAGGAATGAAGGAATGAGAGGAGGAAGAAGGAATGGCAGAGGAATGAAGGAATGAGAGGAGGAAGAAGGAATGGCAGAGGAATGAAGGAATGAGAGGAGGATGAAGGAATGGCAGAGGAATGAAGGAATGAGAGGAGGAAGAAGGAATGGCAGAGGAATGAAGGAATGAGAGGAGGAAGAAGGAATGGCAGAGGAACGAAGGAATGAGAGGAGGAAGAAGGAATGGCAGAGGAATGAAGGAATGAAAGGAGGAAGAAGGAATGGCAGAGAACAAGATCTGGCTGACTGATACTGTTGGAACTAATCTGATGGGAAAGGGAAGGTAGTGAGTGAGTGAGTGAGTGAGTAAGTAAGTAAGTTAGTTAGTTAGGAAGAAAGGGAGTGAGTGAGTGAGTGAGTGAGTGAGTGAGTAAGTAAGTAAGTTAGTTAGGAAGAAAGGGAGTGAGTGAGTGAGTGAGTGAGTGAGTGAGTAAGTAAGTAAGTTAGTTAGTAAGTAAGGGAGTGAGTGGTGGTGGTGAGTGAGTGAGTAAGTAAGTAAGTTAGTTAGGAAGAAGGGAGTGAGTGGTGGTGGTGAGTGAGTAAGTAAGTTAGTTAGGAAGAAAGGGAGTGAGTGAGTTAGTGAGTGAGTGAGTAAGTAAGTAAGTAAGTTAGTTAGGAAGAAAGGGTGAGTGGTGAGTGGTGAGTAAGTAAGTAAGTTAGTTAGGAAGAAGTGGAGTGAGTGGTGAGTGGTGGGTGGTGGTGGTGAGTGAGTGGTGAGTGGTGGTGAGTGAGTAAGTTAGGAAGAAAGTGAGTGGTGGTGAGTGGTGAGGTGGTGTGGTGAGTAAGTAAGTAAGTTAGTTGGGAAGAGGTGGTGGTGAGTGGTGAGGAGTGAAAGTAAGTTAGTTAGGAAGAAAGGGTGAGTGAGTGGTGAGTAAGTAAGTAAGTTAGTTAGGAAGGGTGAGTGAGTGGTGGTGAGTAAGTTAGTTAGTTAGGAAGAAAGTGAGTGAGTGGTGGTGAGTGGTGGTGGTGGTGAGTGAAGTAAGTAAAGTAAGTTAGTTAGGAAGAAAGGTGAGTGGTGAGTGAGTGAGTGAGTGAGTGAGTAAGTAAGTTAGGAAGAAAGGGAGTGAGTGAGTAAGTATGTTAGTTAGTTAGGAAGAAAGGTGGTGAGTGGTGAAGTAAGTTAGTTAGTTAGGAAGAAAGTGAGTGAGTGAGTGGTGGTGAGTGGTGGTGGTGGTGAGTAAGTAAGTAAGTTAGTTAGGAAGGAGTGAGTGAGTGAGTGAGTGGAGTGAAAGTAAGTAAGTTAGTTAGGAAGAAAGGGGTGAGTGGTGGTGGTGGTAAGTAAGTAAGTTAGTTAGGAAGAAGGGAGTGAGTGGTGGTGAGTGAGTGAGTGGTGTAAGTAAGTTAGTTAGGAAGAAGGGTGGTGGTGAGTGGTGAGTGAGTGAGTGAGTGATGAGTAAGTAAGTAAGATTAGGAAGAGGGTGAGTGAGTGAGTGAGTGAGTGAGTAAGCAAGTAAGTTAGTTAGGAAGAAAGGGAGTGAGTGAGTGAGTGAGTAAGTAAGTTAGTTAGTTAGGAAGAAAGGGGTGAGTGGTGGTGAGTGGTGAGGTGAGTGAGTAAGTAGAGTTAGTTGGGAAGAGGGGTGAGTGGTGGTGAGTGAGTGAGTAAGTAAGTAAGTTAGTTAGGGAGAAAGGGAGTGAGTGAGTGAGTGAGTGAGTGAGTGAGTAAGTAAGTAAGTAAGTTAGTTAGTAAGAAAGTTAGTGAGTGAGTGAGTGAGTGAGTGAGTGAGTAAGTAAGTAAGTTAGTTAGGAAGAAAGGGGTGAGTGGTGGTGGTGAGTGGGTAAGTTAGTTAGGAAGAAGGGGTGAGTGGTGGTGAGTGAGTAAGTAAGTTAGTTAGGAAGGGGGTGAGTGGTGAGTGGTGGTGAGTGGTGAGTAAGTAAGTAAGTAAGTTAGTTAGGAAGAGGTGAGTGGTGAGTGAGGTGGTGAGTGAGTGAGTGAGTAAGTAAGTAATGGGTTAGGAAGAAGGAGGTGAGTGAGTGGTGGTGAGTAAGTAAGTTAGTTAGGAAGAAAG